>NC_089836.1:4404957-4429957 GCF_035046505.1 Tiliqua scincoides | reverse complement strand
TCTTTGGCTCCATTTTTAAAATCCAGAGATCAGGAGGTGGCAGCTGGTGAGCTGCCCCATAAGTGTGGACGGGATGTGGGCCACCACCTCAGGTGCCAAGAGTGTACCACCCACTGAGATCTTCTAGCAGGTTGCCACCTGAAGTTCAAAGATGGGGCAGCGTTCCCTTGTTGTAGCCGGCTGTTTTCAAAATCCGCTGCCATGTGTATATAGACAGCTTTCCTGTGTCTCCTCCGCAGCCTCTGCTCCTGCCGTGACTTTTAGTACTAATTATTGCACGCCACATGCTCCCAAGAAGCCTAATTTGTGCCCAAGCATTTCTAATGATGTTCTGTGTGTGATCTAATGCTACACGCCCCGAGAGGCTGTTCGTATCTGAAGAGACGTCTTTTCTGTAGCTTGGGAGTGGGGGATGCTGGAGATGTCATAGATCACAGGGTTGCTGCTGGGGTCTCTGTCGTTCACAGGGTTACATCCCAAGGAGTGCAAAGCCCTGGGGTTGATCCAAAGTATCTCAGGAAAACGCCCTGGGAAGCTACTGCCAGCCAAAGTAGGCTGGACCAAAATGCTTGACTCAGTATCAAGCAGCTTCCAATGGAGGCCATTTGCCTCCATTCAGGGCCTATGAGAAGGCGGTGCAGGGTAAATTGTACCCTGGCCAAGGGTCAAAAAGAGAGCCCAGGAGCCAAAGGAGGGGGCCCAAACATTTCCAGGGATATTACATTCTCCAGTCTCACCAGGGCCCATGAGAGAGGGTTGCAGGGGGTACATTGTACCTCAGGTCAAAAAGGGACCCAAAGGAGGTAGAAAATTTCCAGGCTTTCAGAAAATGTTTGTATATAGTCAGTTCTCTTTATACGCGGGTTTGTTATCTGTGAATTCGCTGATCTGCGAGGGGCAGAATCGTACCCACCTCTTGTTATCTGTGGCTCTGTTCTCGTTTGGGATCATTGTTAGGGTGGGACCTAACCCTGATCTCAGAGACCCTCAAGGCTAGCAGACAGACCTTGCACCCCCTTGAAACGCCACCTCTTAGACGGCCACCTCTACCGCACCTCTACCCCCACTAGTTTTTTGGCAGTACCTTTTGTTAGAACACAGATATTTCAATGTGGTTTGTTTCATTGCATTCTGCATGAAATTACGCATTGATTGATATATAACATGATGGTCTGATTCCTCCAAACTCTGATTTTAGTGATTTTGAAAACTTGTAGAGTGTCTCTCTCTCACACACACACACACCCGTGTCAACTTGCGAACACCTTATTGCAGCAGTTCTCAAACTTTTAGCACTGGGACCCACTTTTTAGAATGACAATCTGTCCAGGACCCATTGTAAGTGATGCCATGGCCAGAAGTGACTTCATCAAGCAGATTAAAATAAATACTTATAAATAATTAAATTAAAAGAAAAGGAATAATTAAATAAGGGGAGCCAGTCCTGTTTCACCAAGTGAATCTACTCTGAAGTAAGTCCTATTGTGGTCAATGGGGCTTACTCTCAGGAAAGTGTGGTAAGATTGCAGCCGCTGAGAAAGGAGTCAACCCATAATGCATCTCCCCACCCCAACATCTACATATCTCCTCCCTCTACCCCTCCAAACACACCTTGGCGTGGTGCTAGAACGTGCTAGAAACGTACGAATCTGCGTGCAGGAGACGATTGGCACGGCTGCTTTTTTCGAAACGCCGCTTCTTCTCAAATATTCATCGGATTTATTTATGCGCGCTTTCAAAATCATTACCTTTCCATGACGTTCTTTTTTTTTTTCTGAATGTTTAATAAACCCTCCTGCTAAATAATTTTCAAGAGCCAGGAAGCGCTTAGCAGAGGGAAAAAAAAAAGGGAAAAACAGGCTTCTGTTCAGCGCGGTTACATGATGGGCGTGCGGCTGTTTCTTTCGGGAACTGAACCTGCCACTTTCTCTAATGGGCTCATTTGCTTCCAACTAACTTTAAAAAAAAAAAGAAAGAAAGAAAGCATAATGAAGTATTAACGCTATTTTAAAATCAAAACCCAAGAAGGCCGAAAAGCAGCGACGATCTGCCGAGTTGGTACGAGCCTTCGGTGCTTTTGGTGAGGGGTACCGGGACGCCAGAACTTCTGGAAGGCCCAAGAAGGCGCCAAGGCGGGGTGGCACAAGGGGAATGGTAATTATAATTTGCAAATGCAAAACTGACACTTTTCGGGGCGTACGCCTGTATAAATCCTGACAGGTGTGATTCTCCTGCTTGGCGAAACGGTTCTCTTCCGAGACTAGAACGGGGCTGTTTCTGATGACGGCCCATCATCATTTTCCCCACAGCTCATTAAAACTTTTTTTTTTTTTCCCATGGAGGATGAAACTTCCCAGGAAGCCTCAGAACCTTTTCTGAGAGCCTTTAAGTACACACCGGTTGAAAGGTGTTTCAGGAGGAGAGCCTTGGGTCTGACAAACTGGATTCTTAGTTACGCCTCCCCGTTCACAGCGGGGCAAAATAATTGGTCATCAGTGACTACTAATTTGGTTGAGTAGCCAGAGGCTGTTTTTTTTTCTTCCCGGAAAATCAATGACAGCATCGCAGCCTGTTCAGCTCGAGACAAGTTCCGCCCCCCCCCCACTTTTTTTTTCTTTCAGATGTTGATGATCCTTTCACTGGAGACAGCTATTTTGTTAAAATTAAAATCTATGCATGACGCCAACCTGCGAGCGCAGTGCCGGAGACAAAGTAGCATGACAGGGGCTGTGTGTCAGCTTCCTCTGAAAACTTTTTGCCTGTTAAAAATTAGCAAAATGACGTTTCCTCTCTTCCACCCCCACCCACCACGTAACCCCTTCACATGTAACCCCTTTGAGGCCATCTGCAGGTGTTGAAGACGGAGCAGATGTGTAACACCGTGACGTCATGTGACATAGTGACATCACTTCTGGGTTTCTCCCCGGAGGAGGGAGCGCTCGCTACGGTGGCTTCATACCCTTGTTCCTTCTGCTGTGGAGGAGATGGAGAAGGGTGTGAAACCACCAGCGCCTTCTCCATAACTAGGGTGGGGTCTGAGGGGCAGTTATACCCCCCCCCGTTGACATAGCTCCAAGGCAGGTGCCCCTCAGACTCTGCCCTAGTTGCGCCACTAAAAGAGATAAACAGGGTGTTAGGAAGAAGGCTGGTCTCATCCAAACCAGTGTTCTTCAACCTTGGGGTTGAGACCCCAATGGGGTCATGAAGCCTCAGAGTCACAGTAACTTATGGGAATGAAATAGGTTGAAGACCTCTGGACTAGAGAACCACCAGGGAAAGGGGGAGGCATCTGGTGTACCCCTTCAGGTACTAGGAGATGGTGTCCCAGTTCTGCTCAGGTTCTTGGCAATTGCACTGAAGTAGCTTTCAAAAGCGTCAGGTTTCAGAGTAACTTTTTCGGCTGGCACCATATGGTTGGCGACCTTCAGTCTCGAAAGACTATGGTGTAAGCCTACAGCACCCGGTATTCCCAGGCGGTCTCCCATCCAAGTACTAACCAGGCCTGACCCTGCTTAGCTTCTGAGATCAGACAAGATCAGACATGTGCAGCCCTGTCTGGAAACAAAATCCTCTGAGAACATAAGAACGTTAGAAGAGTCCTGCTGGATCAGGCCAAAGGCCCATCTAGTCCAGCTTCCTGAATCTCACCGTGGCCCACCAGGTGCGTATGTGCAGTCATGCACATGAGAGCTGCCTAACATGGGGGGGGGGGGATTCTGATACACACTGGCAGAATTTGGGGAGGTCCGATCAATCACCATTTTGGGCTGCAGGTTGGCTTCGTCTCTCTCTGTTGCTCCGCAGAAGCAACCAGAATGATGTTCACACACACGGACGCGGGCCTTGCATACACATGCCAGGTCCAGCCTGGCATCTCCCCCAGCCTCCTGTCTCTTCTGCTAGCCTTTAATTGTTCCCCTATGGGTAACAGGCCTGTCTGGTCTAACAAGGACAGCGGAGAAAAAGAGAAGAGGCAAGGTAATTGAAGCACTTAGCTACCCTCCAAAGCCCTGGCTCCTTGCACCTAATTAGGAAAGAGGGCCACTGGGCATTCTGTTATCTTTCTTAATTGTTTGAAGCCTGGTGAGCATAAAAAACGAATGGCGGGGGAGGCAACGTCAAGCCAAGCGAGATGGTCAAGTCCAGCCAGCCTCAACTCCAGAGTTGTCTAAACAGCAATTCGTAAGCATTTTGCAGGAGGAGGTGGATTCAATTAAAGATGCATGAAGTGTGTGTGTGTGTGGGGGGGGGGGTCCTTTGGTGTTGGTCAAAGCATGGAGAGAGGGAGTGTCAGGAGCATAAAGGAGCCCTCCTTTATGAGGGCCTTCAGATGCTTGGAAAATAGGCAACCCCATGTCGCTTTAAAGATCGCCTTCTAAACAGACCCCAGCAATCAAGCCAGAGAGAGGCCCCCAGGATCATTTTGAAAATGATCTCCATTTGTCCTCATTTTCCCTTCTCGAGGATCGAAGGCGGTAATAAGCCCCGTAACACCAGGGTGGCCAAAATTTGGGGATCGTTCTTTCCGGATTTGCCGTGCTGGCAAAAATGAATACTCAGCTAAATGAATAGTGAGGTGTTTTGGGGTGATTTCTTTTTAAAGCTCACGACATTAAATGTTCGGGGTCAAAAACCCTGCCAAAAAGGGACTGTGGATGACCCCGACGTTTCCCTAATTGCTAACACCCTCCTCGTTATTGGGAAGAGGAAAGCAGTCCTATCAATTACTTCGCCATAGGTAGCCAATAAGGAAAATGTTCTCTCTCTCTCTCTCTCTCTCTGTGTGTGTGTGTGTGTGTATGTGTGTGTGTACTTTTCTCTCTCCTAAGTGCTGGAAGACCCATTATTTGGCTCGGAGGGCTTGTCCACGCAGAAGCCATCAGAAGAATAAATTCTGTTGTAAACAGAATGCTTAAAAAGATTTATCAGATGCTCATAGGCCGTGCTTACGAGCCTGTGTGGTTATGAGCGCCTGGGAGGGGGAGGGGCCGACAACAGAGGCTGCCACCACTTCCTGTCGCCCATCCTGGGCCCAAAAGCCCTATACATCTCGAATCTGATTGAGCTGATCCAAGTAGATCCATAGGAGCTGCCGGGGCGCGACATGGGACAAAGGAGCAAATGTTCCCTTATCTCAAGGAGACCTCTGGCTGCCACCCTGGCCCCGTGGGATACGGTGGCAGTCGTTTTGATGCAGCTGTGCCACGTGACATTAGGACTGGGCTGTTAGTCCAGAGATTTGGGCTAAGTGGTCACCAGGGCTCAGATGACACTCCGCTCTACATCACCGTGTCATCTGATCCCAGGAAGTCAGTGGAGGTTCGGAACTGTTGTTCAGAGGCGCTGATGGGCTGGATGTGGACGAAGAGGGTGAAACGTAATCCAGACACGATGGAAGAACCATGATTAGTGGTGGAGCTGATTCAGGAATGGGTACTCAGCCTGTTCTTGATAGGAGGGGGCTGCGTTTCCTCTGAAAAAGCCAGTGTGCGGCTTGGGGCCACTCCTGGTCTTAACCCTGCTCCTTGAGGACAGGTGTCCGCTGTGACCGGGAGCAGCCCTGCCCAGCTTCGGCTGGTGAGCCAGCAGCAAGCCCTCCACAAGAAAGCAGATTGGGTCACAGTCATCCTTGCCTTGGCCACACCTTGACTACTGCAACACCTGCTCTGCGTGGATGTCCTTGAAGAGTATTCGGAATCTGAAATGGGTTCTGGAGGCGATTACCAATGGCTGTTACACAGAAAAGCCCACCAGTCTCATCTTGCCAGAACTATGCTGGCTTTCCATCCATTTCCAGGTTCAAGGTGCCGGTCATTAGCTTTAAAGTCATGCTTTGAGCCCTTGATTTCTTAAGAGTCTTGTGATGTGTGCCTCTAGGGACACCCTCTTCCCAAGGGAAGGGGTCGTTTGACGTCATGAGAAGCAGGGTAACGCTTGCCCAGTCTCTCTCCCATATCTGTGGGAGGAAATGCGGGACATAACTGGGCAACTTCTGCAAGTGGTGTTCCTCTTATATACAGCTAGGGGGAGAGTAACTGTCCCTTTTCACCCCAGCATGGTGTCTTTCCTAGGGGCTGGTGTTTCTGCTGCATCTTTTTAGATTTTGAGCCCTTTGGGGAGCTGTTTAGTTCTCTGATTTTGTCCGCAAACCACTTTGTGAACTGTTTTTGTTGAAAAGCGGTCTAGAAAAACTGTTGCGGCGGTTGGTGTTGTTGTTTTCAACATAGGAATGCAGACGCACGCACACAATTACGCATGCAACACTTCTGCTTAAAAGGCTGTTTTACCTTTAAAGCAAATACCGGAGCCGGTTGGCAAAGGAAGGAGGCCTGGTTTGACTACCCGCACAGTGGTGTTACCCGTTACCGAGTCAGAGGGCAACCTCACAGTTGCAACTCCCGGTTTGCACAAGGCAGCCCTTGTAAAGATCGGAGGCTAGAGCGCAAATCCGAGCAATCTGATTGGAGGATGCCCCATGGGGGCGGCCGGGGACCCCACCACATCCTCGTTAGCGCTGACCTTGGCATGAGCGCCGGCTGCTGATGAATGGGCTGCGGACCCTGACAAGGCCCTTGGGAGCGGCCATATTATCTATTATTGTCCCATCAGCGCCTTTCCTGACCCCTCCCAGCTCCGAACACCACAGGCATCGGGTAGGGAATAAATCTCTGTCTGATATTAAGGGAAAGAGAAGGAAAAAGAGGAGATGAAAAATGTCCTTTTTATGACTCTGGCAACAAAAGCCGGCCAGGTTGGCTTGCAGGGAAATAAGTTCCCTGGGAAGGGAGCTGGGAAAAGCAGGCAAAGATGAGCAAGGGAAGGAGAAATCAGAGCAGCAGCTTCTGGATGCGAACTGGCAGGTGTGACCTTCGGAGGTAAACAGCCCACAAAATAAGCAGCCAGGTCTTCATTATTGGCACATGGCGGTGTAGGGCCACAGCAGCCCAACAGCAGCCCATTGCTGCAAAGATCCAGTGGGGGAAGAGATGGGGAAAGAAGTGAAGTGACCATACCGAAAAGTGCCTTCTCTTTCCGTTGCCAGCTGATTGTCCTGGTCCAAAAAGACCCACTACACTGGTCCTTGGGGAGCAGTTATGATTGGCTGGGTGGAACCGGGGGAGGAGGAGTGTCTGTGGGGGTCTTACAAGAGCCAGGGTGGTGTAGTGGTTCAGGAGTGGACTTCGACATGGAAGGTTCAGTTTCAAGTCCCTGCTTAGCCGCAAAACTTCCTGGGTGACCCTGGGATGGTCACTATTTCTCAGCCTCTCCTGCTTCACAGGGTTGTTGTTAGGGCAGAAGGAGGGAATACATACCTGCTCGTTGGAGGGAGGGCAGAATAACAGTGTGGAAAATACATAAATACAAATATGATACATACATGGGGACTTCCTCCTTCTCTTTTCCGTCCAGAGCCAATCGACCAAGCCTCTGCTCATCCATTAACCATGTAAGCTGGGGTTAGGGGTGGGAAGGAGTACATGGAGTGTATCAGGGGAGAAGGAAAAGAGGATGTAATGAGAGATGAGCCTGGATATGGAAGTACACAAGGGCCTGTGTACACAAGGGCCCAACGCATGGCTTGCCCCACACTTGCTGCCACCCCGATAATGCCGAGTCCTGGCAAGATGGGATGGTGGGCTTCCCCTGCGTAGCCCCCATTGGCAATCAAGCTGCAACATCCAGAACCGATTTCAGTTTTCAAATAGTCTTCAAGGGCAGCCCCAGGCAGGGCACGTGTTGCAGTAGTCTAACAAGATGTGACCAAGGCAAGGATGTGTGTGTTGGCAACCTTCAGTCTCGAAAGACTATGGTATCGTGCTCTGAATGGTGGTTCTGGAACAGCGTCTAGTGTGGCTGAAAAGGCCGATTCAGGAGTGACAATCCCTTCCACACTGGGAGCAAGTGCAGTCTGTCCCTGGTCTGTCTCCCTGGCTGTGGGCCTTCCTTCTTTGCCTCTTTGTCTCAGCCTGTTGGCCAAGTGTCTCTTCAAACTGGGAAAGGCCATGCTGCACAGCCTGCCTCCAAGCGGGCCGCTCAGAGGCCAAGGTTTCCCACCTGTTGAGGTCCACTCCTAAGGCCTTCAGATCCCTCTTGCAGATGTCTTTGTATCGCAGCTGTGGTCTACCTGTAGGGTGCTTTCCTTGCACAAGTTCTCTGTGACCTATTCTGCTTTCTGGTGGAGGGGTTGCAGACCATAAAACATGAACTAGCCACTTGGAATGTCCTGTTTCAATGGCTCAAACGCTCCATCTACCCAGACTCCACCTCGTATCTGGTTAGATGTCTTTTGGCTCCACCAGTGGCAACTCTTACACTTGCCAGTCTAGATGAATGGGTTAAATCCCACCTCCCTCCCCCCCCCCACTTTTTTCTTTTAAACCTAAAGTGGCCTTAATGAGCCCGTAATTTGATTTGGTCTATATCATGCTTTTAAAGTGCGGAGATAAATACAGCCGGCCTGCATAAAAGGTGACAATTAAAGAAGATTCGAGATGGGGCATAATAACTTGAAATTAATAGCCAGCCTCCTCTCCGCGCGGTTTCTGTGGCTGATTTTGCTCGGAAGGCCCTGGGTGGCTGCTTTATTTTTAAAGGCAGACTTTTGAACCATCCCCGGATCTCTCCCGGGCAGCCATTTAACCTCCGTTTATGACGAAATAAAGGAAAATTGATGCTGATTTCGGCCTTGCTTTGGGGGATCATTTTGGTCGCGTAAAAAGCCCTTTTGCTTTGCAATTTGCGGAGCAAATACCCGTGACGGCTGATTCTGATCAAGATGAAGCTTTATAGCCGGGGCATTTGCCGCTAACAGCAACCTAATGCTGCATTTTCATTTGGCTGCAATTAATGTTAATGCCTGCGACGAAAATTGTCATTAAATACCATTTTAAAATCCATTCAATTTGCATACGTGCAGCCCATTTGCTATCACGTAAAGCGCGAGCCACTATTCATCATGTCTCCTCAGCCTTCCTGCCATTTCCTTCTCTGCGCATTTTTTTTTTTAAAAAAAGAAAAATCTTTATTAGCAATTTGCTTTTAACAAACGGAATCTGTGATGTTACGTCTGGCTTGGCGCACCGCAAATTGCAAATAAAGCATCCCCCCCCCCAAAGAACAGGTTGGCTGGCTGAGGTCTTGGTGCCTTTTGGAATCTCCAGCGCCAGCGCATCTGTGAGACTGAGCATCATCTACTTGTGCCAACCTCTGCCACGCCTTCAGGTGGCAGGAGCCTCTGTCCACCTCCACTCTTCTTTCTCTTCCAACCCCGTAGATCTGGAGTGGAATTTGGGAATGGAGTGGAAGTGTGAAGGAGAGGAGAGTGGTAGGCTAGAGTTCTGGGGACATTCTAGCCCAGGGGTGTCACTCATTTCACATACAGGCGTGCGTCACTTAACCTTCCACTTAACGACGGACCGCATATACAACGGTGGTCAAAGCGCAACAAAGAGGCTGTTAAGGAGACAGGACTCCCACAGTCTGCAGCAGGGTGTCTGTTTACACAACAGACATCCAGCCCACGGGCCTTATGTTTGACACCCTGTTTGACCGTACCAATCTAGTTCACATTTCTTCTTCCACTCCCTCCCCCTCTCCTTAAATCCAGTGAGGAGGAAGTGGAAAGGGTGACTGGTGTGGCACCAAGTAAGGGGATTTGGCAAGCTGTGGGGGGGGGGGGGCCAAGAGATCATGGGCTGGCATTCAGGAGAACGCCAGATTCCATTCCCAGTAGACGGAACAACACTTAGTGAAACCGAAGGTACGTCATGATCAGGAGACAATTGGAGAACACCTCTCCCCCTCCCAAACCCTTCTGTAGAAGTGGGGGATACAGTTTCTCCACCCTATTGGGCATCACAAAGACAGTCAACTTTCTTCCTCTCACCGTGCTGGTCTCCCATAGGTCATGTTTGGCGGTACTTTGGGGGCGGTCTTCTTGAAACGACGCTCGTCATCATCACTGAGGCGGATGTCCTTCAGCTTGCGATAGAGGTGCTGCTCGTGCGCCGTGACATAGCCTTCCTTGACCGCCTTGCAGTTTATGGTCTTGTAATCGCGGCCCACCTCCTTGGCTGAAGGAGCCCGGGGCTTTACGCTATTCCAGTGGCAAATGGCTGAGGGGGCAGAGAGGAGGTTGACAGAAGTCAAAAGTGGTGAAGCCATTCCTGCACAAAGACTTCCTAAGCAGGGGAAGGATTGCAACTGTTCCTGGACTGTATCACTTCAACCTGAGGGTGTGGGGGTTAGGTGGGAACCGTTGCTTTTTGCTAATTAGAAATCTGTACTTTAGAACGGAGCACCATTTCTCAAACTGTGGGTGGGGACCCTTGTATCGCAAGAGATGTCCTCTTGCGATACAAGGACATCTGCAAGAGGGATCTGAAGGCCTTAGGGGTGGACCTCAACAGGTGGGAAACCCTGGCCTCTGAGCGGCCCGCTTGGAGGCAGGCTGTGCAGCATGGCCTTTCCCAGTTTGAAGAGACACTTGGCCAACAGACTGAGGCAAAGAGGCAAAGAAGGAAGGCCCATAGCCAGGGAGACAGACCAGGGACAGACTGCACTTGCTCCCGGTGTGGAAGGGATTGTCACTCCCGAATTGGCCTTTTCAGTCACACTAGACGCTGTTCCAGAACCACCATTCAGAGCGTGATACCAAAGTCTTTCGAGACTGAAGGTTGCCAACAACATGGGTGGGGACCCACTAGGTGGGTTGCGAGCCAATTTCAGGTGGGTCCCCATTCATTTCAATGTGCATTTTATATATATATATATATAATGATGGTGAACGGGGCTTAACACCCGGGTAAGTGTGGATAGGATGGCAGCCTCTGGGATATTTGGAGAATGTTTTTAAAATTCTGCTTCGGAGGGTGATGAGGGTTCTTTATTTTAAATCCTTTTTTTAAAAAAAAACTTATTATAAACTTTTAAGAAGCCTTTTGGGATGGCTTCCTACATTATTTACATCATACCTTCAGGTACGCCTCCATCATGTCCATGCAAATATAAGCCATAATTGAAGTCATAGCCTGGGAGGGTGTAACAATTTCTGCGAGGCTTCCCAAGTTCTGGCTAAAAGGAATGAAAAAGAGCACAGGTAAAACACGTCAAGCCTTTGGTTTCATCTAATTTTTCAACACTGTCGTTGCAGCCCAGAAATTGCCACCTGCTTTTCATCGACTGGAATCGCTGAAGCCAAACTCATTTAACATAACATAAGATAACATTTAACATAATAACATAACATCTCCACCCCCACCCCCAGCCGTCACTTTGTTTTGCCGTCTTCTGTATCTTTCCCAGCTCTCCAATATCCTTTCTGAGATGCTTTGACCGGAACTGTACACAATGTTCCAGCACCATTGATTTTATATAAGGGCAGACAAGAGGGCTTTTTCCGAGTGCGCAGGCTCGAGCTCTGCTGTATTGGAATTGCAGAAGATCTGGCGAGGAGGTAGATGTGGTGTCAGCAGTGGCCCCTTTAAGGGTAAGGCCTGGGCATCCAGCAGAGTGTGCTGCACAGCTGCAGCCACCTGAAGGCAATAGGGCCCTCAGGGATATAAGCAGAACCTGAAGCAGGAAGGGTTGGCGGGTTGTAGAAGGAGTGCAGGTTGGAGGTAGAAGACTGACTTGGCTTATTGAATTTGGAATCTGACCTCGGACTGTGACTTGGCGTATTGACTTTGGACTTCGACTTGGACGCCCTGACTGATTTGACTGACTTACCTGGAACCTGACTGTAACTCGGCTTTTTGGCTCTGGACTCTGATTTGGCAACTCTCATTGATTGGACTGGTTTACTTGGAATCTGTGGACTGGAACTGGACTCTGACTTTTGCTTGCTGCACTGGTGAGTTTCACAAGGGAAACTAATCAGCCTTAAGCAGGCACAAGGCCCAGTGGATTGGGATTTGGCAGAACATCTGCCCAGCAAGCTGAGCCTCCTCCTGCATTTGCCATGTTATGTTGCTGGTCTCACTGCCAGGAGGAGGGGGTCTAAGGGTCTGGTGAATACCACCAGACACCATCTCAAGTAGTGCCAGTGGCATCAGTACCGCCAGTTGAGAAATAGGGTCCAATCCTAACCAATTTTCCAGGGCCAAAGGGAGGGCCAATAATTTTCCAGTGCAGAGGTGCCAATGGGGCATGTACTACATCCTTTGGTGGGGAGGCAGTCACTGAGGCCTCCTCAAGGTATGAGAACATTTGGTCCCTTACCTGGGGGTTACACTGAAGCTGCACCAGTGCTGGAAATTTGGATAGGATTGGGCCCTATATCCAAATATCCAAGGCATCAATAGAGGTGTTTGTTTCCAGTGAATAAAATTGGATTACAGCCTAAGGGTGCCTAAGGGCGCAATTCTAACCAACTTTCCAGCACTGACTGGTTAGGATTGCGCCCTAAGTCTTACTGAATACAATGGGCTTCCTTCTGTGTCAAATAAGTAACACTGGTGTCAAACACCTCTCGGCACTGAGAACGCCAGGCTGAATATTTTGTTTCTCTTAGTTATGTGAGGTCAATAATGTTTCAGCCTGAAATTTTTGTGGAAGCTTGGCCACAACCCATTGTTTGTTTGGCAAATCTTTGGTGCACCTTCAGCCGTCCTGCCTTTCTCTGATGTTCAGAGAAGTTCATGCACTTTGCAAACACCAAAGGATGACCATGATGGAGGCCTGCTCTGGGTGGCCTACAAAAGGTTTAGAGGAGAAAAGCTAGCACACAATCACTGCTGGGTTTTTATTTAGTTTTAAAATTAACTCCCTTTCTCCCCCGTGTGTACTCTGGCTTTGTGGTGTCTCTGGGATTAATTGACTTCTGTTCACGCCTTTGTGTCCTGATGAGGGTCTCCATGGTGAAGTCAGTCAGAGATTAGGCTGTTGTGAAGTCCCCCTATTGGCCTTTCTAAATGGGGGGGGGGAGTGCCAGCAAGGACTAGAGAAGCACTAAATGTGGGTGCAATGTGGGTGTGGGAAACTGATAAATCCTGCCAGGGGAAGGGCTGCTTTCTTCCCTCACCCCAATTAATTGGAGGGGGTTAATTAATCTCTTGTATGGGGATGGATAGAGTGGACAGAGGGATCTTCTTTTCCCTCTCAGACAACACCAGAACCAGGGGACATCAGCTAAAACTGAGTGGCGGGAGAGTTAGAATAGACAAAAAAAAAATATTTCTTCAACCAGTGTGTCATTAGTCTGTGGAACACCTTGCCACCGGATGTGGTGATGGCACAACAGCCCTGAAAAGTAGGCCAGACTGTGAGATTGCACCTGACCCAAGGCCACCCAGTGAACCTTATGCCTGGGGGAAGAGGCATATTTGAACCAATTCCTTGTCCAAACTGCCTTCCTTTCTGCCCTCCTTCCCACACTCAACCCCAGTGCTTCATCTTCGTTTTATCGCCTGCCTCGGCTCCTGTACAGATTCCCACCCCCCACCTCTGACAGCTGTCCCACTAGCAGATGACTTCATTAAACCTCATTAAGATGTCATCTTGCTGTCTTATTGCCCACCTCTCTGCTCTAATTAAGGCCATCTTCCAGGCGGTCCCAATAATTTTCCCTGGGTACCTTCTGCAAGCTTCCCTCCCTTTACGACTTTGGAGGGGAAAAACCAAGCCTCTTAATATAGTTTATGCAACCCCATTTGGAGGCATCTGCCCTCCCCCGTCAGACTTCCTGGAACAAGGTGGAGAAAAGCATGGGTAGAGTCACTGGGATTAAATGGTCACAGGCTGGGGTGATGGCATCTGGCCTGGATGCCTTTAAAAGGGGATTGGACAAATTTCTGGAGGAAAAATCCATCACAGGTTTCAAGCTGTGATGGGTATGTGCAACCTCCTGGTTTTAGAAGTGGGCTACTTCTGAATGCCAGATGCAAGGGAGGGCACCAGGGTGCAGGTCTCTTGTGGTCTTGTGTGCTCCCTGGAGCATCTGGTGGTGGCCACTGTGAGATACAGGAAGCTGGACTAGATGGGCTTATGGCCTGATTCAGCAGGTTTCTTCTTATGTTCTTATAACTGGTTTGGAAGTGCCCTCACTGCAATCAATGAAAGTGAACATTTTCTTCTCCGGTGTTTGAGCTTAAGGGGGGGGGGGCTGGTTGAAGCAAGTGAGGTACCTACTGGCTAGCGCCTGGCAGGTCACCAAGATGTGCTACATACCCCAGTCCTCAGAGCAGTTTTGAAAGTGTTTTGTATTAGTATCATTTTTTTTTTAAACTGGAAGACAAATGAGGATGACAGAAACATAAATGCATGGCAAATGGGTCCTAGGAAAAAAATTCTAATAGCCTTGAAGCTTGAAACATGGCAGGCAGGGAGAGACTGGCAGCAGATCCAGCCATTGACACCATCGCCTGCTAATCTGTCATGCACACTGGAATGTCAAGAGCAGACCAAATGAAGAAGTCAATCAGGCTCGTCTTTAAATATTGCATCTGTCTTCAAGCGTAGATGGGTCTGTAGCTATCGAAGCCCATCACCCTGCACTTTCCGGCTATCTCCCTTTTCCTTCCCTTCTGTTCTGCATTGGGTGGCTTTCTTCATTACACCCCCTTGCACAGTAAAACTCCTCATCAAGCCCCCATTACTATTATTTCTGATTTACGAGAGCTTGCCGTGGAGCTCAAGAGCAGCAGCCCGGCCTGGAGTCTTGCTCTCTCTCCCCCCCCTCCTCCTCCCCGCCACGACAGCTTGAAATCAAGCCTCTCATTTGCATTTACATGATCTCGCTGCGTGGCTTATGAGATGGAGAGATTTATTTGCTACTTAGCTTGATGTTTGATTACACTTGGAGAAGGCGGAGAGCTGCGAAGCATGGGGGGGTTTGCATAAGACGTGTGCCGCCCAGCGGCCCTGGGGGGACTGTAACTCTGCACATCAGGTTTAGGTGGATGAAAAAGGAAGGATTTTTTTGTTGGGTTTTTTTTTTTGGAGGGGGAAGGCTGCAGAGGACAATTGTTTGATCAGATAACGCAGGATTAAAGAGGGAATGCACTTAGGGAAAGGGTGAGACTTGACAGTGGCGTACCCAGGGGCTGTGGCCTGGGGCAGCAATGTTGTGGCATCACATGATGTCACATGACGTCACTCTGGCTGGAACTCATGGGCAGCCACAGGTTCTGGCTGGAATTCATGGGCAACCACAATTGTTTCCAGACTCAGGAAGCAACTGGAACCTGTACACACTCACAGCGGCAGCTGGTGCCCCCCTCCCATTCAAAGGGGACCCTGCTTTGCCATACCCTAGACATGCACTGGGTCTTGGCTGTCTCTACTCACCCTGTAGCCAGAACCTATACAGTGCTACACGGTCTCATATCATGGGATGTGTCCTGGGAAGAACCCTCATCTCACGTCTAAATAAGTGCTGGCATAAGTGCTTGTACCAGAATCCTGCAACAGCTTCTGGTTGGTTGGCGTGACTCAGCTGGAAGCCAGCTTTCTACAAAGTTCACCATCTTCCCCACTGCCTACCCCTCGCCTGGCGCTAGAGACTGTTCTGACACCATATTATAAAGCATCTAGTCCAGTGATTCTCAAACGTTTTAGCAACAGGACCTACTTTTTTTTAGAATGACAGTCTGTTGGGACCCACTGGAAGTGATGTCATGGCCAGAAGTGACATCATCAATTTAAACTTCAAACCTAAGCCGCGATCAGCCAAAGGTCCCATGACACAGCACGTGTTATTTTGCATAGCTCGGAATTCAAACGGTCCAGCTCGGAAGTCAAAGCAGAAGGCAGTCTTGGGTCCTTCTCCAACCACACAGCCCTCTCCCATCTCCCCCTCCGCCCAATTCAGGACCAAGCACCATAGCTCTTTCCCAGCAGAAGCCTGACGTACCTGGATTTTCAGCTCTGTACTTTCAATGAGCTAGGTGCTATGCAACCCACCTGAAATGGGCTTGCAACTCTCCTTAGTGGGTCCTGACCCACAGTCTGAGAAAAACTGTTCTAGAAGCTAGAGAAAAACATATTGGATGGGGAGATTGCTTAGATATGCTTTTGTTGGGGAAAGTGTGCATGTAACTTAAAGGCCATCATATTACCCCCAAATCTGCTGCAGGAATGAAGTAAAATTGCTTAACACGCTTGCTCTGGGGTAGTCTTATTGACATTTATGGGACTCCTTGGAAGATCGGGGTGGGCGAAGATCTTAAGGATGGCCTCAAACTCAATTGCAAAGGGCTTACCAAACAGAACAGTCTGTTATAGCTAAAAGCGTCCCGATCATCCTCCTTTTATCCAACTCTCAAAAAATGAGAGACTCGCCTAGGAGCTGGATGAAATTTTCCCTCTTGTCTCTAGAAAATCAGGCACGCTGAGCTGGGCTCTTGATGCTGAAGTGAACACTTGGAGAATGGGCTAGGCCAGGCTGTAATTACCAAAGAGAGGGAAGGGAGGGCGGTAGGGGGACACAGAAAGAAAAAGAACAGCGGGTTTTTCTAATGAATGACAAGCGACTGGGTGGAAATCTAATTTGGTCTAATTAAGCAGCCTTTGTGAGGATTTGTCTTCAGATGAGAAGAAGGAGCCAAAGAGATCTATATGCAAATGAATCCGTTAGCATTTTGGTTTTAAAGGGGCAGCCAAGAGGAGGAGGGGGAAACACTTAAGCACAGACCCTTCTGTGAAGAGGGAGAGGGAGAGAGATGGTTGGAGAGCTGTGAACTTTTCATTTCAGTAAGAAGAGCCCCACCGGATCAGGCCAAAGGCCCACCTAGTCCAACTTCCTGCATCTCACAGTGGCACCACCAGATGCCTCCAGGAGCACACAAGACCACAAGAGGCCTGCATCCTGGCGCCACTCCCTTGTACCTGGCATTCAGAAATAGCCTACTTCTAGAACCAGGAGGTTGCACATAACCTGTGATGGACATTTCCTTGATCTGTCTAATCCCCATTTGAAGGTGTCTAGGACTTCAGGCGCCATCCCCACATCCTGTGGCAAGGAGTTCCACAGTTTAATGACATGCTGGGTCCAGAAAGATTTCCCTTTAATCTCTTCTTTTAAATTAACATTTAATTTCACGTCACGGTTCTTGCGAGAATATGATTTTGCTTGGCATGGAACGCTGTAGTTTGACAAGAAATGGGCCCAGACGGTTGTTCGTGGGTTAGAATGAAATGCGGGGCCATTTCTGACGGTCTTGGGCCTTTTGTTTTGTGCTTTGCTGAGCATCGCCTTTCCGGGTGCCACTTTGGCAAGCATTCCTGCCACCGGGCACTCCAGCACAGAGGAGTGGCTGGCTGGCTGGTGGCGCTGTTGTACTTGCAGCAAGGGAGAAACTTGTCCGGTTTCTCCCTTGCTTGTCCCAATCTCCAGTCTTCAGCCTCCTTCCCCAAACTGGGCCAGGCTGCTGCGAAGCCACACCTTGGCACTAGTATACAGCCTCTGGCTGCCTCCGAGGCTAGGCAGAGGAGTGTTACCTTGGGCAGTAGGGACGTATCACTGGTTGAAAAGGACTGGAATAGAGACCCTTAGCAAAGCTGAGCATTGCAAAGAAGCTGCGTGTTTTTAAGAACACGTTCCTTGATGATGAGGACGAGGATGATGAGGATGATTTATTAAATGCTATCATGTCCCTGCCTTGAGGGCCTTGAAATCAAGGCAGACACTAGGAAAACAACAGAGAAGGGAAATGGAGACATTTTGCATGGAAATAAGCATTGAGGGATATATAACATGATGGTATTATTCGAAAATAATTATTTAAAGATTTAAAATTTTTTGGTTGTGGTGTAACCACCACCCCCATGCACGTCACCTGGTGTGGCCCCCGCACCCCACTAGTGATGTCACTGGAACCTGGGTAAATGGGGAAGAATATGCAATGATTTCAGAAATACATATTTAGACTTATTTGGGGTAAGGTAAGGGAACAAGGGGGTAACGTCAAAGGCTTTAGAGAACAGGTAGGAATTGAGGAGGTGCCTGAAGGAAAAGTGGGGAGATGTTCCAGGTCCAAGGGGCAGCAAGGGAGAAAGGATAGGGTTGCTTAAGGGTCAGGAGATTTTTGGATGCAAGAGTGTGGTGGGACCTGTGAATCATGGAGGATTCGAAAGGAAGGCCAAGGAGACTGTACTGGACCCAGGAATGAACAGACAGCTAGTGCAGGAATCGAAAGAGGGGCATGATGTCATCAGAGCAGCACAAGACGTAAATTATTTTACCGACAGGATACTGGTTGCAAGAGGGGGGGGGTCCTGAGGTGAGCCGACAGGTGGAGGCCGGCATGGGGTCTGCTGTCAGAAAACAACAACAAAAAATGCAGTTTATTTCTCTGGTCCTGCTGCAAGCTACCTGTAGCAGAGTGATAAAAACCACCCAAGGAGGGACTGAGTCTACCAGACTGTACCCCCACAATTCCCACAAGAAATCTCACGTAATCCTATTTAAGAAGCTTTAAATAATGTTGAGCTTTCATATTGACTTATTAAAATGCAGCTTAAAATTTCGCCTCACTTGCAATCCTTTTACAAGAGCCAGGGATATAAAGAACCAAAGGAAATATGATTAGGGAAGATCGGTCGGAAAGGGAGAGAGATGGGCAGGTAACAAGGTGCGCTATTTTGAAGCGTGGGTCCTCCTGGATAAAGCGGTGGGGTGGGAAATTGCCTGTACCCCAAATGTACTGTGCCTCTGTGAAGGGCTGGCTTCAGATGTTTGCATCAGGTGTCCTGTGTCTACATGATGCCCGTCCCTCAGTTTCTGTGGTAGGGACCTTCACGTTGCCAAGATCTGGGACCCACCTCCAGTCTCAGCCTGTGACATGGGACCCATCTTCCACAAGCCAGCAACTGTTACCCTGCACATGCCCGATCTTGTCTGATCTCGGAAGCTAAGCAGGGTCAGGCCTGGTTAGTAATTGGATGGGAGGCCGCCTGGGAATACCGGGTGCTGTAGGCTTATACCATAGTCTTTCGAGACTGAAGGTTGCCAACCAGCAGGCGAAAGGAGTGGGCAACTGAGCCGCCATCTTGGAGAAAAGGAACAGAGAGGGGCATGTAAATCTCATGCCACTTCAGTTTTGATAGGCGGAGAGCGACAAATGGAGTGTGGCCACAGGGGAGAGCAGGCCGATGGGTGGGAGACTGAGGGGGCCTACTGAAGATTGTGGGGCTTGGTTGAACTAGCCCTTCAAAGCCGCTGAAGGAGAAGCAGTGGACGTAGCTGGGTCGGGTGAGGAATTTGGGGTGCCCATGTGCCAGGAGGCCTGGAGTTTCCGGTGCAACCTCCTGAACCCATTTACCCTTAACCCTCTGCCATCATTATTGGCTACCCCATGAACCCCACCACATGTGGTTTCGCCGGCACCATGAGACCAGGTCTCATTCCAGCGACAGAGCCAGCCATGCGTTCAGGAGGGAGCTCTTTGTTACGGGGACGTCGCCCCAGAGTTACCCCAGAGTTTAACCCTAGATGGCCCCAGAGGTCAATTTTGTCACTGACTAAATTACCCCTGGATTAGTGCAGCAGTTTTCTGTGCTGGGATGTTAGGAGGCTTCTATATTTTTTCCCCAGCTGCTCTTTTAATTGACTCCCCTAAAACTTAAACCAACCGCAGCAGGTTTTTCAACCACTTAAAATTTAGCCCAAAGGTTTCCTACTGACGTCCCTCGTCAAAGTCTCCTCGGCCGTTTCATCTCCCAGCCCCACTGGCTGGCATAACAGAGGTCTTGTAGTGTCAAATCCATGGATTTTTTTTTTTTTTTAAAGGGAGCATTAAAAAAAAAAACCTCGCAAATTTCATGACAGCTGTGACCAAAGTCCAGCCCTCAGGCAGGAGCAAAAAGTTATTAGTTAGCATTACTTCCCAGAGAACATGCTTGACATATTAGTATATCACGTCAACGGCGGAGGTTGTAATGAGGAGGGCATGTGGTATGGGATTTGGGCACACAGAGTACCCATTGCTGTGTTGGGGATAAATTTTAAGTTTTGAACTAGATTTTGGAGGGGTGCTTGGCTCTATTACGTACATACAGATCACAGGCCAAATATAACTCCCCCCACCTGACAAATTTATTGTAAGGACAGCTTCAAGAAGTTACTCTGCACATGCCCAATCTCGTCTGATGTCAGAAGCTAAGCAGGGTCAGGCCTGGTTAGTACTTGGATGGGAGACTGCCTGGGAATACTGGGTGCTGTAGGCTTATACCATAGTCTTTTGAGACTGAAGGTTGCCAACCATCTCCCTATACTGAACACTATCTCCCGATCTTGTCTGATCTTGGAAGCTAAGCAGGGTCAGGCCTGGTTAGTACTTGGATGGGAGACCGCCTGGGAATACCGGGTGCTGTAGGCTTATACCATAGTCTTTCCATGCCCGATCTTGTCTGATCTTGGAAGCTAAGCAGGGTCAGGCCTGGTTAGTACTTGGATGGGAGACCGCCTGGGAATACCGGCTGCTGTAGGCTTATACCATAATCTTTCAAGATTGAAGGTTGCTAACCAAGAAGTGCAAAAGTGCTATATAAATCCCGAGTACAGTATGCCCTTCTTATCCGTGGGCGCAGCATCCTCGGATTCCAATATCCACAGATGCCAAGCCCATGGGCTAGAGGGCTTCAGAGGACCTCCCATCCAGAAGGCACTTCTGGTTTGTACCAGAGACTTCCAGTCACGTTCAGAAGCATTTCGAGGTTCAGGGAGGCCTTTGGATTGGCAAGGTCCTCCGAGGTCCAGCTGCAATTCAGTATCCGCAAGACGTCCTAGAATAGATCCCCCATGGATCTTGAGGGCCCGCTATATTATTTAATGATAATGATGATGATCATCATCATTATAGATGATTATAATTATAGATCACAGATAAGATTAGAGTCAAAGTATGCTTCGATTAAGAAACCGTTGATTTGGTCTGTGTCATCGTCCCCTTTTTGACAATAGCATGGAAGGGGGACTGTGAACTGGCAGGGGGTAGGAAGCCTTTAGCACTCAGCTCCTACCGGGGTTGTTATCCTGATCGAGGCTGTCCCACACTGTTTGCTGTTTTTGCTACCCTGAGTCATGTGCAGCAGATGTAGCCCAATGTGCCGTCAAGGGGTAGCATGGGAGGACCCAGAAGTAAATTGAGCACTGGCATGGTTCACAGCTCATGCTCATAACCCACTACTACTTTGGTTGGTTGGTTGGCAACCTTCAGTCTCAAAAGACTATGGTATAAGCCTACAGCACCCAGTATTCCCAGGCGGTCTCCCATCTAAGTACTAACCAGGCCTGACCCTGCTTAGCTTCCGAGATCATGGTAGAAGCCTACAGCACCCGGTATTCCCAGGCGGTCTCCCATCCAAGTGCTAACCAGGCCTGACCCTGCTTAGCTTCCAAGATCATGGTATAAGCCTACAGCACCCGGTATTCCCAGACGGTCTCCCATCCAAGTGCTAACCAGGCCTGACCCTGCTTAGCTTCCAAGATCATGGTATAAGCCTACAGCACCCGGTATTCCCAGACGGTCTCCCATCCAAGTGCTAACCAGGCCTGACCCTGCTTAGCTTCCGAGATCATGGTAGAAGCCTACAGCACCCGGTATTCCCAGGCGGTCTCCCATCCAAGTGCTAACCAGGCCTGACCCTGCTTAGCTTCCAAGATCATGGTATAAGCCTACAGCACCCGGTATTCCCAGACGGTCTCCCATCCAAGTGCTAACCAGGCCTGACCCTGCTTAGCTTCCGAGATCATGGTAGAAGCCTACAGCACCCGGTATTCCCAGGCGGTCTCCCATCCAAGTGCTAACCAGGCCTGACCCTGCTTAGCTTCCAAGATCATGGTATAAGCCTACAGCACCCGGTATTCCCAGACGGTCTCCCATCCAAGTGCTAACCAGGCCTGACCCTGCTTAGCTTCCAAGATCATGGTATAAGCCTACAGCACCCGGTATTCCCAGGCGGTCTCCCATCCAAGTACTAACCAGGCCTGACCCTGCTTTGCTTCTGAGATCAGACGAGATTGGGCATGTGCAGGGTAACAGTTGCTGCACTACTACTTTACAGCAGCTCTTTAAGGAGGCCGTGCGTAAGTAAATTTTGCGTAATTTATCCCAGGTGCAGAATCCAGGTTTCCTTGGTGCAGAATGTCGGGTTGCGGACCGGGCCTCTTCCTTCCTGGTGCGCCCACAACCCCACGCTTGCCATGCGGGTGCTCAGTTGAGCCTCATTCCCTGGCTGATCCCCTCATCTCCCCCCCCCCCACCCCCTTAGTGAACCCTGTTCAGCTGGCATGGTATTTTCCTTCATTACAGCCGGGCGCCTCCGACTGTAAACCTCTCTAATTTCCGACATCACAGCTATTTATTTAAATGCTAACTCGCATTATGAAGTGATAATCCAACGGCGCAAGAGATAATTTATGAAGCATTTAAATTAAGAGAAGCAGTTAATTGGGAGCATGTGTCTCATAAGCCTCGCTAACACCAGAAAACTGCAAATAAGGGAGGAAACGGAGGACGGGTTTGTTTGTTTAGTTATTTTTTTCACCCCCAGAAAGAAAATAAATCCTTTGATGTATTTATTTTGCAAAGGCACTCAGGACAACAAAATTTAGATCGTCACGCATGACACATTTATGTGCGCACTGCCTCTTTTGCCCGCGAGATTGCTTTGCAGCTCTTTTGCCAAGGCGGTGTAGTGCGGCTAGAGCGGCATGATGGAGGGGCAGCTACCGTGGACCCCAAAATATCAGGCCATAGAAAGCTGCTTTGTGTTGAGTCCGATCTGTCTTCCATTCAGATCAGTATTGCCAGCCCAGTCTAGCAGCAACAACCCATGGTTTCAGACCAGGTCTTTTCCCACCCTACCTGAGTGGCACTGAACCCATGCCCTTCTCCATACACAGCAGGAGGCCTACCAGTGGCAGGGGGTGTGTGGACTTGCATAGGGTGACACCCTCAGGGAGGGAGCACTGGTGGCCAAAATTTTGGAAACCTTTTGGAAAAATGTGTATTTATGAATCATACCATCATGTTACATATCAATGGAAAGGGGATTTCATCCTGAATGTGATGAAACAAACCGTGTTGCATTATCTGTTTTCTATCAGGCCAGCTAACCAAGAAAGGAAAACACAACTGCCTGATGGGACAAAAAGTGGATTTTCTGAGCTCACAACTGACCAATGAGACTGATGTTTCCGAGAGCCAATGAGGAGTTACGATGGCACGGCAGGGACGATGTTCGTATGAGTCAACTCCCATTTCCATTCGTCAGAGCTTATACTAGAACTCCTATTCAGTGGGGGTGAGTACCAGTTTTTTTTCACATTGAGGGGGGGTTTGTTTTTATTTTTTTTACAAAAGTGCAGAAAGTGGTGTTATGTGTTTTTATTTCGTTATCACCCCCAAAAAAAAAAAAAATCACACCTCTACCCTTAACCTCAACCCATTTTGTCTGGGGTGGGAAGAGGAGGATTGCGCTCCCTTCCCCATTGGCCTGGAATTCTTCTTCCCTGTTGGCACTGCCTGTGCTACCTCATGGGGCTGGGCTGGCTCCCTGAGCTAGGGGAAAGAAAAGAAAAAAAGACCCTCGTCCGAGCGAAGCCATCAATCCAAAACTTCAATCATGTCTTTATGTCCGTTCAGCAAACAGAAGTGGGGGATTTATTCAACACAGGCCAGCAAAGAGGAAACGGCAGGGGGTTATTGCAGGAGCTATTGGTTTAGCTAAGCCGCAACGGCTCCCTTGGGTCTCTCTGGGGAGCAGCTGATGCATGTTCAGGCCATCCACAATAACAAGACAATTACAAGGAACAGGAAGATGGACAGATGGGCGGTGGAGGTAGGGAGTGCGCGCCTGCGCACGCACAGGAGAAAACAGCCCTTGCGTCCTGTTAAAGGCTGGTAAGTTCCAAGCACGGTGGTGGCCGCAGGAAGGCACTTGAGCCATTCAGTGCTTACCTTCAGGATCTTTTATTAGCAGCCAAGGCTCCAAGGACACTGCCGGAGTTTTCAGAGAGCCCTCTTTCCCCGCCAGTTCTCCATTAGAGAACTGGGCATGATAAGAGGAGCACTGCGCATTGTGGACGGAAACGAAAACACGCCGGTAGCAATCCGGGCTCTCCTCTTTTCCCGTAACCAGTCCCCAGCTAATAATAGCACAGCAGTCCACTCCTTACGCAACCTGCTGGTTTGTTCTGCGGTGGCAGGTGGGATTTAGCTCCACCGCCAGAGGGGCTGCGTGACACTGTTGTATCTGGCCTGACGTCAGCGGCGTATTGCTCTGCCCCCCGCGCCTGAGACTTGACGTGCCCCATTCCTTCTCCTGTACGGGCTCCCCTGGAAGGGGCCACGAGGCAGCACTTACTGCAGTGGGAGCCTCCATGAGAGAAGGAACAGGGAGAAGCACCTCCCCTGTGGAGAGGCTGAGAGCTGCCTGGGATGCCACTGACAGGGAGGTGCCACCCGGCTCACCACCAGATAAGTCTATGCTTGGCACCCCTCCAGTGATGCCCATGGCACCTGCCCTGTCATGCCACACCAAAGATACATCCCTGCCTGGCATCACTGCGTGTAGAATTGGCTGGAGCAGCTCTGCCCATGTTCAAAGTCACTATTTAAAAATATTATAGCATCCCCCAAGAGCTTCCCTTGGTGGAGGTGGCATCCAGCACTCAGTGCCACATCAGCCATCATATATATATATATATATATGAAGCAATACAGTATATACACTGGCCTCCAGAGGTAAACTGGAAGTGCTCTTCTAGGGTCTCCAGAGGTCATTCTGAGGCCCGTAGAGGCCACACACGCTCTGGTCGCCTTCAGGTGAGGCCAAATGTTGTACTCTCTGACCCCAAGAGCCAGCCCACGAGCAAAGAGCTGGTAAATCTTGGCTCGGGTGAGGGCCTGCCGCCTCACCGCGCTGTTGCAATGCCAGCCTCGGCGCCTGCTGCGTGGCAGCTAACATTTGGAGGAGGTCTCCGAAGCATGGAGAGAAGCGGCCTCCGGGATTGGAAATGTCACCGCAAACGCTGTGGTTTAATGACGCAGATGTGTTT
>NC_089836.1:4047457-4097457 GCF_035046505.1 Tiliqua scincoides | reverse complement strand
TCAGGAAGGAAGGCACCTGGTTGGTTGGTTGGCCGACAGGTCTCTTGAGAGTCTGTGTTATAGAATTCAAAATCTATGTACCTTTTGTAACTGCTCTCTTCAGTAAAATCAGGGGGACAGGATCTGGATTAGATTGTTAAATAACGAGTTGGGGCAGCAGTTGCACGATTGAGGTTAATAAATGAGGTAGGACCTCAGCGTGTGGTTGGTCTGTGGAACCCCTTGCCACAGGATGTGGTGATGGCGTCTGGCCTGGACGCCTTTAAAAGGGGATTGGACAAGTTTCTGGAGGAAAAATCCATTACAGGTTACAAGCAATGCAACCTCCTGATTTTAGAAATGGGCTATGTCAGAATGCCAGACGCAAGGGAGGGCACCAGGATGAGATCTCTTGTGATCTGGTGTGCTCCCTGGGGCATTTGGTGGGCCACTGTGAGATACAGGAAGCTGGACTAGATGGGCCTATGGCCTGATCCAGTGGGGCTGTTCTTATGTTCTTAGGGTCATATTTGCGGCTTTCCTGGCCCACACACCCCAATTTCAAGTTTGTTTAATGGGCTCGTAGAGCACTTTTCTGGGTGTGCAAAAGTGCTTCACGAATACCTTGAAGTTGTCTTTACAACCACACTGCAAGGTAAGTATTTTCACCTCCCCTTGCAGATGGGGGGGGAACTGAGGCTGGAAGGGGAGTGCCTTGCTTTGATTCAGCCCCAGGCTTATCTGTTCCACTTTGGAAGGGATGCGGCACTTACATTAGTGAGACTTTGTGCTCTGGTCTTCAGGCTTCAACTTCTGTTTTCCAGCATTGGCCAGAATGTGTGTTTCAAAGAACCTGAGACTTGGTGTATGTTGATGGGCAGCCTTCCCTTTTAGCATCGGATCTGTTTCACCATATAATTTGTCGCTACTTGTGGGGACGGGGTTGTTCCCCATACTCTCCTCCTGGTGGGCGCCCACTTTGATCTGTGTTAGAAGCGCCTTTTTCTTCCTCCACGCTTGCGTTTTGGAACCCGTCGCCTGTTTTCTTGTTGTTCAGAAAGCATTATTAGCGTTCCAGCAGCGCTGGGGTGGCTTTTATCTCCCAGTGGAATCTCATTAGCCGCACGTTACAATACGAACAGCATGTGTACTGCTATGCCCCAAAGTAGCCAGTCAGTTTGCATTTGTTAATGGTGATACTCTTTTGTTTCACGCCCCCCCCACAGCAACTTCCCCCCTCGTCTTCGGTGCTGCTAATAATTTAAAGAGCGACCTCGTTGCGGAAGCATTAAACAAAACAACAATTTGTTGGGAGGTTGGAAATGCAGCAGAAGGGGGAACTGCGCTAACGGTTTGCTTTTTTATACATGCCCATTACGTAACTGATTCGAAGCGAGCTCTGCGAGGAGGGGAACGAGGGCACAAGAAGTGTTGCAAGTTAGAATGGGAACAAACGGTATTAATTACTGACTGTTGAAGAAGGGACTTTGTAGAATTGTCGCTTGGGTGCGGAGTGTTTTTCTTTAGAAATAGGATTGGGGCTTCCCATTTGGGGCTTCCCACAGACTTATAAGTTCAGCGAACTGCTCCAGGGGAACAAGTCCCAGCTGTCTTGAAATACTTGTGGCTGTCTTATTAGTCCAGTGAAAATTGACAGCAGTCACTGAACTTCTGATGTACTAGCCTGAGGCCATTTTACTCTCCAGCAGACCTGGTGGTGTTTATAAGGTATTTGGATGGGGCACCCCCCGTTATGAGGAAAGGCTACAGCATTTGGGGCTCTTCGGTCTAGGAAAAAGTTACCTATGGGGGAAATGATTGAGTCATACAAAATTATGCAGGGGATTGATAGAGTGGATAGAGGGATGTTCTTTTCCCTCTCTCACAAACTCCAGAACCAGGGGACATCCACTCCAACTGAGTGGCAGGAGAGTTAGAACAAGCCAAAGGAAATATATCTTCTTAATTAGTCTGTGGAACTCCTTGCCACAGGATGTGGTTGTGGCATCTGGCCTAGATGCCTTTCAAAGGGGGTTTGACAGATTTCTGCCCATCACAGGTTACAAGCCACATTAGACATGTGCAGCCTCCTGATTTGAGAAGGCTGTCTCAGAATGCAAGGGATTGGCAACAGGATGCAGGTCTCTTGCTGTCTTGTGTGCTCTCAGAGGCCTCTGGTGGGCCACTGTGAGATCCGGGAAGCTGGACTAGATGGGCCTATGGCCTGATCCAGTGGGGCTGTTCTTATGTTCTTAACTACAATTCCCAGGAAGCCTTGCAGGTCTCTTGTTATCTGGTGTGCTCCCTGGGGCATTTGGTGGGCCGCTGTGAGATACAGGAAGCTGGACTAAATGGGCCTATGGCCTGATCCAGTGGGGCTGTTCTTATGTTCTTAACTACAATTCCCAGGAAGCCTTGCAGGTCTCTTGTTACCTGGTGGGCTCCCTGGGGCATTTCGTGGGCCACTGTGAGATACAGGAAGCTGGACTAAATGGGCCTATGGCCTGATCCAGTGGGGCTGTTCTTATGTTCTTAACTACAATTCCCAGGAAGCCTTGCAGGTCTCTTGTTATCTGGTGTGCTCCCTGGGGCATTTGGTGGGCCACTGTGAGATCTGGGAAGCTGGACTAGATGGCCCTTTGGCCTGCTCAAGCAGGGCTCTTCTTATGTCTAAGAGATATAAACACCACTATAGGTTCTCGTATGGGTGCATTCTTAACAGAAGAAGACACATGCATACACAGCTTGTGTACATACACATACGTAGGTTGTGGCTCCCTAACTGTGGAATGATGGAAATGGTGAATGTCTGTGCTTTCCACTAAAACAGATATATTGCCAACCACCCAGGAATGGCTCGAATGCTGGCTCACGATCAAATCACGGAGTTGCCTCGTGCAGCAGCCACTGGCTCCTTGCTTGCCCTCTTCCTTCAAATCCATCTTGAAGCCCACAGTTTCCACAGAGTTTAGCATCATATCTGAGTCCCAGTTCCCTCCTGTCATTCAGAACACAATTCTATTTCCACTTTCCTGGGAATACGCTCTATTGAACTCCGTGGGCTTACTTCTGAATTGTGCTGGAAGCCAAGTACATGCAATGATTTGGACCCTGATAAGGGACTACACGGCATTACAGTTAAACGTGTTTTTTTCCCTGTCCTCCTGAGGTACACCCTGTTTTCTACTGACGATCCTTCATTAAGGACCCTGAAACATGGTTCCGGAAACAGTCTGTTTTCAAACCACATTATTTATAGCCAGTCGTTCACCTTAAGTGTTCCCCGCTCTCCCTCTCCTTGTAGCCTTCCATCTATTACAGGAAGAATTGACGAGGACACCACCGGAGCCCCAAGGGTTCTTCATCTTCCTTCCCAGAGCCTCGTAGTCAGATGTGATACATTCATAGCTGTACCTGGCAGCCTCAATAATTCCCAGGTGGATGAGCAAGGAGAGATAATGACCAATGGGCTTAATAAGGCTTGGCAACCTGTCCAACACATCTGTGCCTGGGGGAGATGGCTCATGCAGCGCGCTGTCTGGTCTGGTTGGCACACGGCTGTATCTCAGTTGGAAGTTGGTGAAACATGCATGTGATCCCAGATGCTGGCGTGGGACCTCTGCATCAGGTGCCGTTCAGGAGGTGAATCCCAGCATGCTTTTTCAGTACTGCAAGAGTTGGTCTCTTCGATCATGCTGTGCCAACCACCTGGGGGGTGAACACATTCTGCACGTACAGAGAGCTAGAACCTAGTTGTTCTACGCCAGTACGATTGGTATCCCCAGGGGACCGCCTCATATACTGGACCTGTGGGTACTGCTTTTCATAGAGCATCTTGTGGCAATTTCAGGGGACATTACAGTTTAGAAAAAAAATGATAATCACTTGGAAAAAAAAAAACCAACAACATGGGGGATTTCCCTCTGAAGTAGTTCAGCTTGTTAGAGGTTCCATAGAGCTATGTTGGGCTTCATTCAGAGAGCCGTGGCCAAGAGGGAATTACCGTATTTTTCGCTCCATAAGACGCACCTGACCATAAGACGCACCTCGTTTTTAGAGGAGGAAAACAAGGAAAAAAATATTCTGAACCAAATAGTGTAATAAAATATTTAATAAACTATAACAGAATAACATTTGAACCATGTAAAGTGATCAGCAGTCAACAGTGGCATTAAGAACCATTATCACTGTCATTAACAAATGGAGAGACTTAAAGGTTTGAGTACTCTAGTTTTCTGGAAACCCCAAGAGCTCATCATCGCTAGAGTCAGAATTTATGAAGCTCACAAAAGCAGGTGCACACAAATAGGGGATCACATTATCTTTCTGCTACAATGATGTTCTGCCAAATTCCAATCCACTGGGCCTCATGCCCGCTTAAGGCTGATCAGTCCCTCTTGTGCAACTCACCAGTGCAGCAAGCAAAAGTGAGTCCAGTTCCAGTCCACAGATACCAAGTAAATCAGTCCCATCAATCAGAGTTACCAAATCAGAGTCCAGAGCCAATAAGCCAAATTACAGTCCAAGGTCAGGTTCCAGGTAGGTCAGTCAAATCCGTCAGGGTATCCAAGTCCAGTCACAATCCACAGTCAGATTCCAAATTCAATAAACCCAGTCAGTCTCCTCTCCTACCTCCAACCTGCACTCCTTCAAAACCCACAAACCCTTTCTGCCTCTGGTACTCCTTATATCCCTGAGGGCCCTATTGCCTTCCAGTGGCTGCAGCTGTGCAACACACTCTGCTGGATGCCCAGGCCTTACCCTTAAAGGGGCCACTGCTGACACCACATCTACCTCCTCGCCAATTCTTCCGTGATTCCAATACAAATGAACAAGTGAAAAGTCCAACCACAACTTGAATTCTCAAGACACAACAAACCTCTGGATTTATGGTGAGAACCGAGTCTTACCTGGAGCTTGTGCAATAAGCAAACACTGGCATTCTGACCAAGGAGACAGTTTTTTCTTTGTGATGGGGGGGGGGGCTTACATTCAGATGCTGGATGAGGTGAGTGAAAGTGCCTCTCCCCTGCTGTGTGAGTGGGGGGGGGCAGAGCATCTGTGTGTGTAAGTGAAGGGGGCAGCCTGTGTGTGTGAGAGAGGGGGAAAGAGTTTGTGTTGCAGAGAAGTTGTGATGCTCCAGACTTGGGGGGAGGGAAGAGTCTGTGATGCTCCAGGCTTGGGGGGAGAGAGGATGTGATGCTCCAGGCTTGGGGGGGCTGAGAGAAGCTTTCCTGGGAGTAAGCCCCCCTGACTCTAATGGGACTTACTTCAGAGTAGGCATGCACAGGATTGGGCAGCGAGACTGCCACCCCACCCACGCTTTCCTGGGAGTGAGCCCCAGTGGCGCTGAGACTTACTTCTGAGTAGACATGCGGGCTTGCTCAGCAAGACTGCCACCCCACCCACGCTTTCCTGGGAGTGAGCCCCAGTGGCACTGAGACTTACTTCTGAGTAGACACACAGGCTTGCGCAGTGAGACTGCCACCCCACCCACACTTTCCTGGGAAGCGGAGCCGAGCAGAACGGGCAGGGGGCGGGGCCAAGGGCGGAGGTTTTTTGTTTGTTTTTGTGTTTGTTTGTTTTTTTGCGCAGTATTCGCTCCATAAGACGCACACACTTTTCCCCCCACTTTTTTGGGGGGGAAAAGTGCGTCTTATGGAGCGAAAAATACGGTAATCCTTCCTTCCTCGTTGTTGTAGCCTAAAATACAAACCCTTGATGTAGCTGCCTTCTCAATGTCTGCATGCTGTGTCTCCCGGAGTAGAACTAATTACGTGAAGAGCAACATTGAAATATCTCTCTGATACTCTTAATTCAATCATCTGGGGTTTTTTATTTAAAAAAAAAAAAGCCACCCCCAAACCTAAAAATGAGATATTGGAACAAGGAACAGTTATCTTATGGAAGGATTTGGCCTGGGCAAGAGAAGAGTAAGGGAAGATCTGGTAGCTGTCTTAATGTATCTGAAGGGGTGTCATGCAGAAGGAGAGGAATTGGTCTCTATGGCTCTTGAGGGCAGGGTTGAAGCTACAGTGAAGTTCATTGAGGCTAGACACAAGGTCTGGATGGGGACCACATTTTCAGAGGACCTTGGTTGTAACTCTGAGCGCCACTGGACTAGACAGCGTCCCAGGTACCTACCAACTCGGGTTAATAGACCTGTGTTCCTCCCTCTCCCTCTCTCTCTCTCTCTCTCTCTCTCTCTCTCTCTCTCTCTCTGTCTCTCGCAGGTAACAGATCATGCTACTACAGCCCTGCTCCATTACCAGTTGCCTCAGATGCCTGATGTAGTGGTCAGATCATTCATGGTAAGTTTGCTTCACTTGACAGTACTGGTCTAGAAGGTTGTCCTTCAGGGTGGCAACCTGGGGATGGCTAAGGACAGCTAGACTGTAGAGCCTGTATTTTGCATGCAAGGAGTCTGAGGTTCAATCTCTGGGCTGAGCTGGGAAAGAACTAAGGCCTGAAGGTGGCTCCCCGAAGGCTTCAGCACCATCTGGGCAGTTTCTCTGTAGTTTCAGCACCATTTTGCTCCGGACAGCTCCCCATAGGTTTCAGATAGGTGTGTTGGAGGTTCATTGGGGGCCTCAAGTGTTTTGGGTCCACAACCTCCTATAGGAGGGTTATCCTTCATGATGGCAGCCTAGGGGTGCCTGTAAGGATTGATAGAGACTATAGGCTTGACAAACTCGTTTCATACAGAGAGCCTTCCAGATATGAGAGAGCCCAAATATCAAGCTGGGAGAGCCCAGATATATTGAGGAGCCAGATAAATTGCTTCCAGTGGCTGCATTCAGCCCACAGGCCTCATGTTTGACACCACTGTTGTAGAACAGGTGCTTGCATGCAAGAGGTCCAACGTCCCATCTTTGGCTTCTCTAGGTCAGAATGAGGGACGGGTCTGAAACTCCACAGACCCTGCTGCTAGACAGTGTATGGAACCCCTGAGAGCCATTCAGTGTTGACAGTGCTGAACGTGACGGAGCAAGGGTGTGGACTTGTAGAACACTGCAAAAGTTGTTGGACTTTGCCAAGAGGTACAGAAGAGCACCCCGTAGATGGGATGTAGCTTCCCGCCCCCTGGCATTGGTGCATAGGGAGGCTGATCAGGGACGTATAAGGGATCCGAGCTTATAGGAGAGAACTCCAGCCTTTTGCTTTCCTTGAGCCACTGCAGATGCGTGCAAAAGAAAATTTGTCCGCAGCAACGTAACAGGAAGGGTTGGAAAGGAAGGCGCAGAAGCCAGTCCAGGCAAGCAGAGCGGTCCTTTGCAAAAGCACTCTGCGCACAGGATGTTGCTGTATAAACCAGAAGCCTTTGACGTGTGGTGCCAGACCTAGTAGTGGGTATTGACACTGCCACAGGTGGTTTATGGCAGTGTGGCTCCCCCCCCCTCAATTTTGTTTGGAGGCTCCACCCTGTCCAGCTCGAACAGTAGTTTGGGCTGCTTCCAAGATGAGCTAAATTTATTTATTTATTTATTTTGTTCATTTATACCCCGCCTTATTGCCCAGCGGGCACACAAGGCGGCTTACAAACACCTTAAAAATACATTAGAAAACAATTTACAATAATTAAAAAATCCAAAAACAAACCAACCCCGTGGATTTTCATATAAGAAGCGAGGACGCCAGCCAGCCTGTCAACAACTAAAAGCTTTTTGAAATAAAAAGGTCTTCAGTCCACGCCGAAGCGTTAGCAACGAGGGAGCAGTTCTCAGTTCTAAGGGGAGGGTATTCCACAGTTCGGGGGCCACCACCGAGAAGGCCCTCTTCCTGGCCGCCGCCCCTCTCACATCTCTTAGTGGCGGCACAGTCAAAAGGGCCCCCCCCAGATGATCTAAGAGCACGGGCAGGATTGTAGGGAAGGAGGCGTTCCCTCAAATACCCCGGACCCGAGCCGTAAAGGGCTTTAAAAGTCAGAACTAGCACCTTGAATTGGGCCCTGAACAGAACCGGCAACCAGTGTAGCCGCCGGAGCAACGGCTCGACAGAGTCAAACCGACGTGCCCCGGCAACCACAGGAGCAGCCGCGTTCTGTACTAGTTGTAATTTCTGTCTTCAAAGGCAGCCCCACGTAGAGCGCATTGCAATAATCTAATCTAGATGTCACTAGGGCATGGGTTACTGTGGCCAGGTCCGCGCAGCTCAGGTACGGTTGCAGCTGGCGAATCAGCCGAAGCTGAGCAAAGGCTCCCCTGGCCACCGCCGCCACTTGGGACTCCAGGAGCAGTTGTGGATCCAGGAGAACCCCCAAGCTGCTTCCTGAGACCCTAGAAAGCTGCTAACAATCATAGATGGACCAATGACTCTATAACTGTTGCCCTTATGAACAAGAGAAACACATGACCACCACCCTGGGCTCCTTGGAAGAAGATCCGGATGCACTTGCAATTATTTTGTTTATGCCGCTTGTGTCTCAGTGCGCGCCCCTCCTCCTCACCCAGTCTGAGTCCAGCTCACAGCAACATGCAAGGCATAAAACCTCACGGAACAGCCGCATGAGGTTGCTGTCTTAAACGCCCTGCAAGGGAGACACTTCCCTCTCATCACCCCGCCTGGCGTTGGCAAGTCTGTCAACGCCAAGTGTGCACTTGATGAGCGGAGCCCAGTTGTGGTGAGTCAGTCCCACGCTGCAGGCAGGCGTCTGGAAATAAATGTGTAGAGGCTGGGCGGGCGCACTTCCCAAAGCCATGGGTTTCTGCTATTGATTCACTAAAACGCCACTGATAACATTTAACAGCACAAGCCAGGATGTTCATCCCAGGTGCCAATAGCAGTAGGCATTTCGCATGTCAGGTGTGCAATCTGGCTGACAGTGTGTTGTGAAGTCTTAATTATCCAGACAAGAATGAAGGACTTTCTGTTTTGTCTCTTCTTTTTAACCTCTTTCTCCTGCCACCAGGTTTCTTAAACACACAATTTGACTTCATTTACCTTTTAAATCACATGCGCGGAGGCACAAACGCACACCCCCCTCACTCCCCCTTCCTATAATTTGAAAACTTCAGATTACTGTGTAAATGGTAGCTAGATCGGACCGAGCCAAAGTCAGCGGCGATTAGCTTGCTAGGATCCCGTTGGCCCCGCTGTGGCTTCTGCACTCGGAGAAGGGCCTCCATTCCCGTGGACAGCTATCGACAGCCCCAAGATGGAGAGAAAGCTCAGGTGGAGGCAGAAGGATTCATTTCAATAAATGCAGCTGACCTCTTCTTGAGAGAACAATTTTCTCTTATCGACAGAATTCAATAGGACTTTCAGATGACAAGATTCATGAGCATCCTTCAGAGCTTGAGTTGGCTTGTCTTGCAGATGGGGCAAACTGGGCCATCGGGAGGGGGGGGAGAGAACAGTTGCTTTTTGAGTTGTGTGTCCTTGAGCTCGGAATTGAGTTATATAACGTTGATCCTTGCCTAGGACAGAAGGAATGACCTACTTTGGGGGCAAAACATTTGCCTCGCGACACCTTGCTTAGCTTTTACCTTTTCTGCCCTGTCTGCTCCATCCAGGGCCTGAGGGGAGATCATGTATATTTAAGGTGGAGGGGGGGGGAATCCAGACATTAAACTGAAGTTGGAAATTGTGCTGAACCTTGTTCCCATCTTTCAGCTTAGTCATGATAGCAGCAGACCCATTGGTTTAAACTGGTTGGCAACCTTCAGTCTCGAAAGACTCTGGTATCGCGCTCTGAATGGTGGTTCTGGCACAGCGCCTAGTGTGGCTGGAAAGGCCAATTCGGGAGTGATGGTTTAAACTGGGGGGTGCCAAACTCATGTCATGTAGTGGGCTGAATAGCATTCCTAGCACCCGCTGAGGGCTGGAAGTGACAACATTAAGCAGGAAGTGACATCATTAAGCTGATGATGGCCAGTAATGTTCTCACATAGAAGCTGCAGGTGACAGAAGAAAAAATGTGCAAATTTCAAGATATAACAGAGCCCAATCATGATGCCAGGAGAGCCCAGTTATAACCGAGGCTGGATAAATGGCTTCCAGGGGCCACATCCAGCCCGCAGGCCTTATGTTTGATACTCCTGGTTTAAACCCTGGCCTGTACTTAATCACATCTTAAGCTGAGGGCAGGGCTCACTTTGAAAGCAAAAACAGCCCCTGAGTGGGGGTGCTAAGCCCTCCCCCACGCTCTTGGCCCACCCCCCACAAGTGTGCTCCCTCCCCGAATGCTTTGGTCCTTGGCTAATCTTTAACCGTGGAAGTGAACTCAGCTTGTAGCGAAGCACTTTTGCGGAGAGGAAGCAGGGAGGCCGGTGACATGCATGAAGAGGGTTGGGCTGAGTGACTCTTACCCACTCACTCCCTTGTTCTAAAAACTGGGATGAGTAAATGTGTCTGTGGCAGTCACATCTGCATTGGCCCTTGCAGTCATTTCACACGTGGTATTTTTCTTACAAAGCCATTTTCCTGCATAGGAAAAACCTATCCGCAGGCGTGCTTGAGGTATGAATGGGCAGCACACTGTGGGAGGTTGTTGCCTCTAGATTCGGGGCCAGATCCTGCCTACAAGAGCCTCCAGTCCAGCCATCTGGTCTCTACCCATGGCTAACAATCCAACCCTGAGACCCTTCTCTTGGAGCATGAGATTTAGCCACAGCGCCCGAGGGATACCCAAGGCATCTCCTTTCTCATTGCCTGAATGGGTGGGCAGTAGCTCTGGTGTCTCAGCTACCACTCAGGAGGTATTTTGCTTTCATAGTAATTTACAATTTCATAATAAACATTTCCTTGTTGGCAAAACATGAGCTGTACACATTGCCTGAAAGAGACACAAACATTGTGTAATTTAATTTTTACTAAAATTCCCTGAATGGCTTCGCGTGTGGCTCTCACGGAGTGAGAGTTCGGTTCTTGCTTGATAGAAGGCTGACTAGCTGAGATGGCTGGGAGAGACCTTTGTATGGGTTTCCTGTCACGCAAAAAGCGGCTGATGGGGCTGCAGGAGAGAGTCTTCACAGTTGTGGCACCCAACTCTTATAACCACACTAGAAAGGATATCCGTTAAGAATTTTGCTGTATTGCTTTTGAAAGTCCCTGCCTCTATGCCCATAGGATTGTAGCCAGATGAGACCACCGACAGAGAACGCTTGACGGAGAGCGGGTTTTTGGGATGTTTCTGAACTCACAGCTTGCAGAAAGAGACACTTTCAAAAATAAAAACCTCCCCAAAAAGCTTCAGAAGACCTAACTTCCAGGGAAGTTAAAAGGGTTAATGAAAGAGAGTCTGGACTCCTAGAAAGGCATCACTATGCATTGTGACCTGGGAGAAGGAAAGGGCTTTCAGTTTCATTTCCAGCAGTAGTGCAGAGATGGTGAACAGCACTTTATAGCGTTTTCTTGAAAGGGAGAGAGACGCACTGGAAATGGAGAGAGAGAAAACTGGGGAATAATTTTCAGCACGGGGGGAGGGGTAAAGCTGACTGTTCCATGCTGAAGACTCTTAATTGTTGAAGACCTTGCAGCCCAGCAGAGTGATCCAGAATATGTATACTCTGAAGTAAGCTCCATTGAACCCAAGAGAACTTACTAACAGACAGAATTGCAGCATTTTTTTGGCTGACTTCCTCTTGTAGCAAGGGTCGTGGAATGCTGAACAAATGTTTGGCCGTGGAACGAATAGCATCTGAATGCTGGAAGTGTGCTGCAGGTTTCACCTTGACAGGGCAGCTCTGTATAAGTGAATGGTCAAGCTGGATTTGATTTCGGTCTAGCTACGAGGAAATTTAAGCTGTCCGTAGTGACCCTTGAGCTACCAATGCCTGCTTGCCGGTGCATGAATTTCTATTTATGTTGTTGTTGCTTATGGAGAGAGAGAGAGAGAGCAGGGATTCCAATAAAAGTCACCCCATCAGCTATACCGCGACCTTGTGGTTTTTCTGCCGACTCCTTTCGAAAGTCTGGCTCTGGGCTCAAGCCCAGAGGCACATCCCCCATTCTCAGCCTCACCACTCAACAGAAGCAATGGCATTGCGGAGTGTCTGTGTTCAGTTTCCTTACTGTCTTGTTTTTGTGTTGTGTTTTGTGTGTTGTCCCCCCCCTTTCTTAGACCTGGTTAAGAAGTTACATAAAGCTCTTCCAAGCTCCCTGCCAGCGCTGCGGAAAGTTTCTTCAGGATGGTCTACCCCCCACCTGGCGGGATTTTCGGACACTGGAAGCATTCCACGACACTTGTCGACAGTAGCGCAGCCTGGAGGCCGATGGAGCATCGACTTCAAAGCGGAGTCCCGAAGAGGCTCCGGGTCCTGTCGTTCAGCAACTCCCTGGATATGAATATCTGAACTTGTCTCCATTACCAACATCGGTTTTCATTTAAGGCGCACAAAAGTATTTGGTCGCAGGCAGTTCTCACCTGCTCCACGACACGGACTTTGCATTTCATGCGCTTACCTGAGCGGAAGGCGGAGTGATGATATTGTCCATGGTAGCCTTTGAAAGCACTGAGCTTCCAGAGGCAAAGTCATCTGTTGGGATTAAGTAGCATCATCGCTTGTCACGGATACCAGATCTTTAAAAAAAAAAAAAAAAGTAAAATACAGGATATTTTTGCCACCAAAGTACTGTGTAGTCTAGATCCTATTTTTGTTTGAATAAAAAAATTGATATTCACACAAGTTCTGTTTTGTCTGTTACCCTATTTGAGGGGCTGATGTGGGGTTTTTGTTAAATATGTTGCATATTAAATCTCTATCCCTTCAGTTCCCGTCGCCAAGAACGTAACCAGAACAGCACCATCTGTAAAGCACAAGCTGTAAAGGTTTCTGTTGGTATTGGAGGTTTGCAGAGAAATGCAATTTATTTAAAATAAAATAGAAACCAACAACAACAAAAAATCACAGCGGGCAAAAAAACCTCAAAATGCTTTGCGTCCAAAGTAGATAGAGTTAAATGAGAGGGAGTTGTTGCCTAAATTGAGTTGTGACTAAGGGCCCAATCCTATCCAGTATTCCAGTGCCGGTGCAGCCATGCCAGTGGAGCTTGCACAACATAGTGTGGTGGGGAGACAGTCATAGAGGCCTCCTCAAGGTATGGGAACTTTTGTTCCCTTACATTGATGCTGTATTGTGGTTGTGTCAGTGCTGGAAAGTTGAATGGGATTGGGCCCTTAATCATGACTAACTTTCTTAGTTGTGACTACCTGTGAACATGGGATGCGACCCAGAGAGCCCAGGTTCCTAGAAGGGTATCACTGTGACTTCCTGCCCAGTGGACAGGAAAGGATGTTCACTTTCATTTTCAACATTATTGCATCAAGGTTTGGAACTGCAGCTCCCTTTTCCCTCTGTTACCCTGCACGTGCCCATCTTGTCTGATCTCGGAAGCTAAGCAGGGTCAGGCCTGGTTAGTACTTGGATGGGAGACCGCTTGGGAATGCCGGGTGCTGTAGGCTTATACCATAGTCTTTCGAGACTGAAGGTTGCCAACCATTTTTCCCTCCCTTGTGTAGAGTGAAAGTTTTCACCTTGCTTATCGAGTGATCGTGTTGACCTTTAAGGGGAATGAACGGCGTGCACTCAGTCCAGAATAAGAGCTTCACGTAAAGCTGCGGCGAGTCTCAAAATCCAGCTTTCTGAAAGTGCCTTAATACGAGCTGCCCATCCCACTGTATATACTGTAGCTTGCAGCTTGTAATTCCTCCATCTCCTCTTCCCCCGCCCCCAGCATGCCTTAGTGTTCATGCTCCGACACCCTAAGCTGTTTTAATTTCTCTCCTGATATTGGACAAAAGTGACGCTGACTTTTTTTTAATTTTCTGCTCCTGGGTCTACCTTGTCCCCTCATGCATTTTTCATTGTGGCTTGCAGCATTTTTCCCCCCGACTGCCCTGCGAACAATATTGATCGGCTGATTATCAAGCCCTAGCAAACAACTTTTAATTTTCTAACTAGAAAGCTTTAAGGTTCTTCTCTGGTCCAATTGGTACCTTTTCTGGGTTTCTCCCTCCCCTTTTTAAAAATAAAAATAAAAAAGAACTCAAGCTGGAAGGACACTCCCACCAATATTAACTTAAATTATCAGCTATAGTTAATAGAGCTAACCTGATCTTTCTTTAATGCTAATATTTTTCCCCAAATTTGTGTGCTTTGGCTTCAAGAGTCATGGCTCTGAGGAGCCCAGTTCTTCTGCCCTCTGGTTTGTCCCATTTTTTACATTCATCACTTGTTGTTGTTGGCAACCTTCAGTCTTGAAGACTCTGGTATCGCGCTCTGAATGGTTCTGGAACAGCGTCTAGTGTGGCTGAAAAGGCCAATTCGGGAGCGACAATCCCTTCCACATTGGGAGCAAGTGCAGTCTGTTCCTGGTCTGTCTTCCTGGCTATGGGCCTTCCTTCTTTGCCTCTTAGCCTCAGACTGTTGGCCAAGTGTCTCTTCAAACTGGGAAAGGCCATGCTGCACAGCCTGCCTCCAAGCGGGCCGCTCAGAGGCCAGGGTTTCCCACCTGTTGAGGTCCACTCCTAAGGCCTTCAGATCCCTCTTGCAGATGTCCTTGTATCATAGCTGTGGTCTACCTGTAGGGTGCTTTCCTTGCATGAGTTCTCCATAGAGGAGATCCTTTGGGATCTGGCCATCATCCATTCTCACGACATGATCGAGCCAACGTAGGCAAGACATCCCTTGGCAAGACTGCAAACTTCACCGACACAGGGGCTAGCTAGGAACTAAACAAGGAGTCCTGTGGGGCCTTTTAACGGCTACCCAGTTGAGTTCAGTATAAGCTTTTGTGAACAGCAGTTCTCTTCACCAGGTCTTCAGTTGCAGTAGCCAGGTGGATCTCTCCAGCATGCACCTGGTATCCCTTCCAAACAAAGTCCATTTATTGATCACAATTTTATCCCACCCTTCCTCCAAGGAGCTCAGGGTGTGTTCCGTAGTTCCTCTTTTTTTGTCCTTGAAACAACCCTGTGAGGTAGGTGAGGCCGAGAGATAGTGACTGGTCCAAGGTCACCCAGGAAGCTTCATGACTGAGCGGGGATTTGAACCTGGATCTTCCAGGTCGAAAGTCCCCCTCCCAAACACTGGCAGGATTTGCATTGAGGTAGTGAATGTGGTCACTCACTGAAGCTTGTGTGATGTGTTCAGGACCCAGTACCCTGCCTGGAAAGCTAGTGAAAAGCAACGGTCATTGTCTCATTTCTCCCATCTGTACCAGGGTGACCGTTCCGAAGCATGTGTGCTTCAGCTGGAGCTCAGATACAGAACACGGAACTGAGAGTGCCACCTCGAATCCTTGCTTTCAGGCTGGTTTTGTTGCTTTCGTGCTTGAAGTGCCACTTTCTCAGGCTTAGGCCTGGGTAGCTTCCTCTAGCGGCGGCTTTAAATTCCCACTGCGAAGTTGGTATTGGCCAGAGAAGAATCTCTTCAGCATGCACCTGGTATCCCTTCTAGACAAATAAAGCCTTGGAAAGGAAATGAAAAAGGGAGAATGCTTTATTTCCACCCATTTGCATTGAGAGAATGAATTTGGTCACTCAATGAAGCCTGTCCCGGGTTCAGGGCCAGCGGCCTGCCTAGCAAGCGGCATTCAAGGAGCCGAAATGCTCTTGCTCCATCCTCCTTGTGCTGCATTTATTGCCTGGTTCTGGAAACAGATAATTACTTTATGCTGAAGCTTTCCCCCCCCCTTCATTGTGCCGTTTTGTATCAAAGGTAGTGGCTATTCCTTCCCTCTCCAGGCCTGATGTTTTCGTGTTTTGTTTTATTCTTCTAAAGACATGAGGTCGAAAGAAAAGAGAATTTTGTTTTGATGTTTTTATAGGAAGAAGGCAGCAAACTGCATTAAGGTCATGGGGGGGGGGCTTTTTTGTGTGAGTTTTAATCGGCATTCTAAAGCAAAATAGCCTCAAAAAGCCAACTGCCTCTGTGGGCACACAAGAATGAAAATGGAAGCAGATAAAGTTAAATGAGACCTCAAACTTCCCAGTCATGGGAAGAAGCTCCTGAGGTCGTTAGCATTCTTGTAGTTAGCATCCTTTAGAACAGACAGGAGAAAGTGTTTCTTTACCCAGCATGTAATTAATCAGTACAGCCAAACTTGTTGTAAGAGGCGACTAAACAGCCACTGGGTAGTTGGGACTCGTCAGCCTGGGAAGGCAGCTCATCTAAGAGAAGGAAAACTCTTGATCCCAAACCTCCACTGCCTTGTGGCTATATACAGTTATGGAAAAGGCTTCAGGAGTCAACCTCGAGGCAAAATCTGGAGCCGGAGTCCCTGAGGCAGTTCGTGGCTGAACACAGTCATGCTCTGGCAACTTCTGTGACACTGCTGGAACCAACCGTATTGGCCTCTGCCTTTCCATTGGACCATTTCAGCGACGTGGAGAGGGGGGATTTGCTGCATGGGTAACAGTCTATCCTCCATATCTACTTTACCCAGGCTTTGCACACTGGAGAGAACATTGGTCCAGAACACTATTCAGAGCGCGATACCATAGTCTTCCGAGACTGAAGGATGCCAACGACAAATTAATCAGTGGAACTCCTTGCCACAGGATGTGGTGTTGGCACCTAGCCTAGGTGCCTTTGGGCAGTTTGGATTGGAGGAAGTGTCCATCACAGGTTACATGCCATGATGGGTATACTTAACCTCCTGGTTTCAGAAAGAGGCTATTCTGACATGCCTGATGTAAGAGAGTGGCAACAGGATGTAGGGATGTCCTGTGTAGTACTCCCTGAGGCATCTGGTGGGCCACTGAGACACAGGAAGCTGGACTAGATGGACCTTTGACCTGATCCAGTGGGGCTCTTCTTATGTTCTTGCCTGTTTCCTCATTGGCGTGTAAGTTTTAATAGCTCTTTTCAAGATGGCAAGGAACGTTGCTTTTTAGTGGGGTCCATAGCCCATGTGAATAACGTAGGTGCATACCTCTACATTAGAACATCCCTGCTGGATCAGGCCTAAGGTTTAAACAGTCTAGTGTTCTGTTCCCCCACTGCAGCCCACCTGCTTCCTCTGGGAAGATCACAAACAGGAGAGAGAGGAAGAGGCATATTTTTTTTCCCTGCCACTGGTATTTTGAGGGATATTGCTGTTGAACCTGAAGGTACCACGTGGCCACCATGATGAATCACCATTGATAGACCTGTTTTCCCTTAGGAGTAGATAAGGCATGGTGTCAGCATCGTTTTATTTATTTAAAAGATTTTTACGCTGCCTTTCTTCTGCCAGAGCAGATGCCCCAAGGCTGCTTACAATTCATAGCTCAAATATTACAATATTACAATATAAAATATTATATATATATATATATATATATATTGTAATATTATTTTATTGTTATATTTTATATTGTAATAATAGTGTAATATTATTTTATATATATATATATATATATATATATATATATATATATATATATATATATATATATATATATATATATATATATATATATAAAATCACAAAAAAATAAGAGGAGGGCAAACTATTTACAATCAAATACAGCCAACACATAATTAAAAACCTGGGCTTGATGGGTTCTCATAGGACTGGTCCATCTGTATGGCCAGCCGAGGTGCTTGTTTCAGGTGGTAAGCATCCATCTCTCATCATTCTCCTCCTCCTGGTCCCTGCATTTGAAAAGGAATTGAGTGGGGGAGATAAGTTGGTGGGCTAGAGACTTCTAAATACTTCTGCCTCGTTCACCTCTTCCTGTCAAATCCAGAGTGCAAGAGGAAGAGAAGCAACAGTGCTGACCAACTCACCTGCTTTCACCTTCTCAACAGCCCCCTCTGCTAAAGCCTTCGGTGGGATTCATCTCATCTAGAATCCTTTAGCCATGACTGGTGTTCAGGCTGCATTTGCAGAGCCGCCTAAGCCCACCGGATGTTAGGTCAAGGCCTGGTTCTGGCTCCTGGTTCACTTGTTTGAATACCTCTGAGCTAGAGCGTTGAGTCTGGAAAGCAGAACCGTTCTTGAACCGAGGGATCGACTCAACCAGACCCTGGCACCTTGAGCATGTTATCTGTTGCTCTTGGGCACCACCGTCGCAAGCTGGTCAGAACATGGTACTGCAGCCTTCGGTCTGACAAGCAGAAGCTGTTGATGGAGTAATTTGTTAGGTGACCCAAGGAATGGATGGCATTTCATCTTGCGCAAGTCATCAACTTGCGTCTTGCTCTGCTGATTTAGCTGGAGCAATGTGGGCTGCACAGTGACAACTGAATCAATGGCATAGCTAAGAGATCTGGCATGTAGGGGGCCAGATGCCTAGAAAACCCCTTGGGGCATCTGAGCAGTGGTCAGGTGTAGAGAGGGTTTCATGAAAACCACAGGTACCTTTCTAAGGCCTCCAGGAGGTGTGGGAAGGCCACCCTCCGCATCCCTGAACCTCAGAACTCCTCCCAGATGCCTCAGGATTTGTCATCAGGGGTGTGGGTTGGTACTTCTTCAAGGTGTGCTATCCATGGCAATGTACCCCTTGCCCCCCTTAGCTACACCACTGAACTAAATATAATCTCAGCTAGCCAGCCTGGATACTGTTTGAGCAGCAGCAATTTGCTCCCAAGGCTTTTTCCAAGGCAAGGAAACTTAACTCTGTAAGGCTCTTTTTGTATGATAGTCATTGTTTTATGTGAACCACCTTGGAGAAGAAATCAATAACGTCTAGCCACACAGTTAACGGAACCACTGCAAATACTTTGTGTTGAAGTGTGGTGTGACCAAAAGGCTCCACCCTCAGCAGTTGGGGTTTTTTTTTTGGAAAACTTTGTTTTTCCCTTCCTCAAATGTGGCAGGAAAAATGAAGAACATGCCATGAACTGACATAAAGAAACATGTTTTGGGCAGAGGGCACAGAAAGAAATTCAGCAGGTAAAGTAATTTAAAACGGAATGAAGTCACTATACAGCTCCTAGTTCTTGGTTGAAATCTCCTGCGGCTGGCTAAACCACAAACAACTCTTGGCTTTCTGCTGTTTAGAAATGAACTCGATTTTAGTTGCTGGGTTAGAAAGCCCAAATGGAGGGGCTACAAGCGAGGCTTCCGAAACGAGGGGTAGGGTAGAGCAGAGGGGTTCTGCAAGCGATTCGGGTCGCAGGAGTGAGTTGCATCCCACCACAGTCCGATGAATAGGCAGGGCTAGGAGTACTAGAAGAGCAAAATCTCACTGGAGGCAATGGCTTTGCAGAGCACATGCCTGATCTCATCTGATCTCGGAAGCTAAGCAGGGTCAGGCCTGGTTAGTACTTGGATGGGAGACCGCCTGGGAATAGCGGGTGCTGTTGACTTATACCATAGTCTTTCGAGACTGAAGGTTGCCAACCTAACCTATTTGGTCAAGCCTCCCAGTCTTCAGTGGGCTCCCACCGACCTGCCTGCTCGCCCCACCGTAGCATTTTGCTTTCTCTCTACCTGCCTGGCTTCCTCTTCCTTTCACTTCACCTTTCAAAAGTGCGTGATGTTGCCCTTTCGCACTCTGCCCTGCATCTCTTGGCAATTGGCCTGGTGGAAAGAAGGAGCAGAACGACACCAGGGCAGTGTGCGTGCTGCCTGACCATAAGGTAGGAAGAACTGCCATAGGGTGGGAAGAGACTTGGTGGTTTGCCCTTGGGGCAGGGGAGTTTAAGCACTGATTGTAGTTTTATATCTTAAACTAGTTCCCCCCTGGTTCCTCCCCTTTGTCAGTGCTCTTGCCAATGGTGCGTGGTCTCTCGAATGTGGGTCCCATGTTACAAGTTGGGATTTGAGGTGGGTCTTGGTTCTGGACCAGTTGAAGACTATAGGGTTAGAATGACTGGGCTGAGAGGCATTTTTCTCCTCCCCCCCTTAGGACGAAGTGACATGCTCTTTATGGCTCAGGACTATGGTATTTGAGGGACCACCTTCATCCATATATTCCTTCCCATCTACTCAGGTCATCAGAGGGAGGCCTTTCTTTGCCACCAGTAGAGGTGGGGGGAAGCTAGAAATAGGGCCTTCTCAGTGGTGGCTCCTTGTTTAAGGAATGCCCTTCCCTTGGAATTAAGACTGGCTCCCTCTCTGGAGACCTTTTGGCAGGGCCTCAAGACCTTTTTTATTTAGGAAGGCTTTTAACTGATACTGTGGGCTGGCGCTTTAAAAATGAGATGTATTTTAATTGTTTTTTATTTTAAATTTTAATGGTAATTTTAATTCTGGGTGTTTGCTCTGTCTTAAGGTTTTACTAGTTTTTCAGCTTTATGTTTCGTGCTCTTTTTAACTGAATTCTACTGTTGTTTTTTTATTTTAATGAACTTGCAGCAACTGTTACCCTGCACATGCCCGATCTCATCTGATCTGGTTAGTACTTGGATGGGAGACTGCCTAGGATTACCGGGTGCTGTAGGCTTCTACCATAGTCTTTCGATACTGAAGGTTGCCAACCATAATGTTGTTAGCTGCCTTGAATCCCCTTCAGTGTGGGAGAAAGGTGGGATAAAAAATCCAGCGAATAACTGAACACATGTTGCCATTATTTAAAATCCTTTCCTTCCCTCCTCTAAAAAAAGAGGCCCTGTTGTGGAAGGCAGGTGCGTTTACAAGTGTTTCAATACTACAGATTGCGGTGGGGAGGGGGAGAAGGCAGTGACCCGATCCCCAGGATAGGGATGGGAGAATTACCCAGCACCAGAGTCGGGTGTGTGTGTGTGTGTGTGTGTGTGTCTGGGGAGCCTTCCAGTGGGCTGCCAGTACCTCCAAACTTCCCCCCCAAAAAGGAAAATGAGCACTTCTGGTTTTCTTTGCAAAACCAGAAGTACTGTTTTTGTTATTTTACATGTTTGCAGGAAGGAGGAGCCCTATGTAGGGCTATGGCTCCAGTAAGTATGTAAGTAAGTAAGTAAGTAAGTAAGGCTATAGCTTACTTACTCCAGTAAGTAAGTACTTACTCCAGTAAGTAAGGCTATGGCTCCCTATGGCTGCCAGTAACTTAAAAAAACCCTCCCTTCCCCGGCAGCAGCGCAATCCTGGGGATTGCATTGCTGCCATATCCCCTCCCCTGCGCACACTTAGGGTGCTCCAACTCTCTTGTCGGAGTTTGAGAAGCACTGCTGTAAAACCTTTTGGGGCAGGGAATTACATTTTCACTCTGTCTAAAGTGCTAGGTACGTTTGCGGCACTGTGTAACACTACCACCTGGCCTGCTGTCTAGAGGAGCTCAAGGCTAAGATTTGGCCCAGGGGGCTATTGGGCTCATAGCTCCTGCCTTCAACCACTACGCCGTGCCTGCTCTTGGAACAAAACACCGACAAAACCCATCTTTCGTCCTTCCCAGCCGCACACGCCGCTCCTGTGCAGATTTTTTTAAATTCATGTCAGGCTCGCTCTCAAAATGTCGTAATCTTAATGTTCCTGAACTGATATCCTATTAATCTTAATGCTGATGCTTCGCAGCTTGTAATGGGTAATGAAAACACACGTGGAGGCAAATCATACACATGCACACCCCCTTGCGTGTGGGTGATTCATTTGTGACTCTGCCTTAACACATTTCTTTTTAAAAGTGTGTCGACATAAATGATTCAGATCTATGGTCAGCGTTCATACCTTACGTGCGCAAGAGCTTTCCAGCTAGACAGGGCTGATGATGAAAAATTTAAGTAGCTAGTCATTTTCAGGGCTGTGAATTGGTGAAATAACATTTTTCTGGTCCCCCAACAGGTCACCTGGCTTTTAATCAATTTTAAATCAGTTAAACTTAGATCGGGTGTAGATCACTCCATCGGGCCAGGAGCCAGTTCTAGCAGAGTGTCACTAGGAGATCAACTCCCAACAATCAGCATTGAGGCCTTCAGAGGGAGGAGGGGTAATGTTGGGTATTCCCCTCATGTCTGTATCTAGCTCCAGCTAAAAAGCCCCTCCCACCAACTGAGATGATGCATCATCTTGGATGGTGGAAAGATACCCACCTTCATTCACCTGCCAGTCTCCGCTATTCCCTGTCCTCTTGCTCTCCTGAATTAAAAAAACAAACAGGAACATAACGGAAGATGAAGCGTAGATGGGAGGAGGGTGTTGGGCTAGAGCAGGAGTGCCCAAACCCCGGCCCTGGGGCCACTTGCGGCCCTCAAGGCCTCTCAATGTGGCCCTCAGGGAGCCCCCAGTCACCAATGAGCCTCTGGCCCTCCGGAGATTTGTTGGAGCCCACATTGGCCTCAGTGTGAGGGTGACTGCTTGACCTCTTGTGTGAGCTGTGGGATGAGGGCTTCCTCCACTGCTTGCTGCTTCACATCTGTGATGCAGTAGCGGCAGCAAAGGAAAGGACAGCCTTGCTTTGTGCAAGGCCTTTTATAGGCCTGGAGCTATTTCAAGACCTTCATTCATTCATATAAGTTCATCTTTAATATATTCATTTATGTAAACTTATGTAAATTTATTCAAGTTTTAAATGTAAATTAATTCTTTCCCCCCCCCCCCCCGGCCTCCGACACAGTGTCAGAGAGATGATGTGGCCCTCCTGCCAAAAACTTTGGACGCCCCTGGGCTAGAGCGTCTCCAACAGAATAGAAGAGGGAGGTTTGGGGGCGAGAGCAGCAGTCTCTGAACCTCGGCCTGCTGCGTTCAGGAAGAGCCATCCAGGCTTGGTGCTTTCTGCCTTTCTTCTCACCTGATTGTCCCAGAGTCTTGTGGTGGGCAGCTACTACCCCATGAAATGGGGGTGCAGAGGCTTCTGGGGCGATAGGCGTCAGAAGTGGCTGCCCAGCTCGAGGCTCTGGGGCAAACGGGCAAGAAGAGAGGTGACTGCGGCATGGAATAGAAAACGCCATTCCCGGATGACTTTGCTTGTACACTTAGATCCAGCCCGCAGGCCAGGATTTGAAGGTCCCTGTGCTAGAGTATCTTACACCCCCTAGTCCACCACTCTCTTCCACACTTCTTTTTCTGCTCTGTTCTTTTTGAATCACAAACTGGGGGAACAGTGGGGGTCAGCGCCCCCCCCCAATTCATTGCCATAGGCACCACCCTCTCACAGTCAGGCCACCTCCCAAATCTTCTGAATTCAGTCTGGTGCCACGCTGACTTTGCAGCTGTCTTCTCTTTCGGAAACCCCCCTGCCTGGAACGGGTATTCCGTTTCCATCACCCAGTCCTGTTTTACAAGTGGGATTTTGCACTCATCTAGCTGGGCATTTGCACTTAAACAAAATTTGGAATAATTTTGCTTAGGAAGCTTATGAATCAGGCTGGCAGTTAAAGGAAACAGGAAGGAGGAGAAAGAAAAAAAACAACCACAGCTGAGATAAAGAGCGAGCTGCCTTTCTTTGAAATGTCTCCAAGTCAAGAGGTGAGAACCGGAGGGATGCTTTGGAAGTTGGCGATTGTCCTTTCTCGTGGCGCCCAGAAGTTCAATGTAAAAATAGACGGCGCCACCCACTGCAGCCCGATCTTTGCTTCTGATCCTCCTTTTAGTTTAACCGGCCGTCTCCTCTTTTGAGGCAGAAACTATCTCCGCGCATGCAGCTATGCTGTCTTGAGCTCTGAGCTGTGTGTCGCTGCTGCATTTTCACGCAAGCCCAATTCAATTGCTAAAATCCGGGGTGTCCCTCCTAGATATCCTTTGCCCTGCCACTCATTCTCGGATGCTCCTAATTGGTTTCTGCAGCAGAAGTCTTTTAACGGAGGAATCTAGCGGCAGCCAAAAGTGGGTGGCAGTCTGGTTTTAGCCGCGGTACTGTGGCCACCGTTTTATTTTGAGGCTCACCTGGTAGTTTAAATAGTAGCCAAGCTAGGGGTCCCAGATGAGATGAATCCCACTTGCTTTGGCCAATCCAAATCACAGTGGACCCCCACCATCTCCAACCCATGTGCTTGCTCTCCTCTGCCACAGCCCCCCCCCACTCTCTACCTCACCTGACTTTTTCTTTCTCTCCCTCTCCCTTTCCAAATTGTGTGTGTGTCACTAGCTGTCCCTTCTTTTCTTCTGCCAATTGGCCTGATGGCAGTGGTGTAGCTAGGGGGCAGGGAGGTACATTGCCCCAGGTACCATGCCTTGAGGGGGTGCCAACCCATACGCCTAATGGCAGATCCGAAGGCAGGTGGGGGCCAAGTGGAAACGTATAGAAATTGATCCTGGCACTCCACTCCCGTGGCTGCTTTCATCTCCTGGTTGCACAGCACTCTTCCTTTCTTCAGTTTCATGTTTGATGGGGTGAGAGTTTTTATCCCAAAGCATTGGAAATCTTTGTGTGATCAAAGAATTCTCCTCTGCAAGAAGGACTTTAGAAAGGGACAGCAGCTGAGATGAAACCGGTCCAGGAATAGAAGTGCCAGAGGGATGTTGGGCAACTCAGGGTGGCAGACAGAAGAGGAGGACTTTACTGTGGGGGGAAGCTCTCAGGTGTACATCTACTGCCATAAAAATGTTACCCTGCACATGCCCAATCCTGTCTGATCTTGGAAGCTAAGCAGGGTCAGGCCTGGTTAGTACTTGGATGGGAGACCACCTGGGAATACTGGGTGCTGTAGGCTTCTACCATAGTCTTTCGAGACCGAAGGTTGCCAACCAACCAGCCAACCATGTAATAGGGCAGGGAGAAAGACATTTCTCCCTGGGAGTGTCAAACTCATTTCATATAGTGGGAGGGACAGCATTCATTGTGCCTTGCTGAGGGCCTGAAGTGATGTCATTTAGGCAGGAAGTGATGTCATTAAGCAGGTCCTGACCAAAATTAAATGAAGTTAGTGGGCACAGGGTGCATGGAGAACCGCAGATAACCAGATCTGTGGATACCAGATCTACGGGTAAGGGGGGGGACATTTATACTCTAAACCCCATATTGCTCCTTGCCCCCTCCCTCAACTCTGGCTGGGAAACATCTGCCACTGGCTACTCTTCTGTAATCTGCTCTCGTCCCATCCCGAGGGAGCCATTGATAGATTCATTTTCAACAAAGGTAGGTCGATAATTTATGCTGGGGTTTTCACTCACAACCGAACCCAGACAGACTTTGATGCACTTTGACAGGGTTGGGCACACCTCGGTTGTAATTAAAACCTTATGTTGGGAATTTAAAAGAGTGTGTGGAGTGGGGGGGGAGTGGAGAGGGGGGAGACAGAACACAATACTGGCTATCAGCAATCGAATAGATCAATCCGTGATTGGTGATGACGAATTGAACGCCTCAAAGGCCAGGGGGACGCTCAGGAAGGGAAAGCAGAGCGTCAGCAACTGGGTTCCAATGACCAGATTAACAGGGTGCATTAAATGTTAATTCGTTTATTGGCATTTGTGGTGTGGCCTGGCCTTTCGGCAGCGAGCAGTCCCTAAGGCGGTGATGAATGGGCTCCTGCCGGGAGAAGCCGCAGCTGGCACCGTACGCCGCGTCCTGCCCCAGGAGGAGAGGATTTTGTGCTGACTCGTCACCTCCTCTGCAGAATGCTGAGGCATGCCAGAGGGCTGGGCGGAGAATCGGATTGCGAGGCAGAGCCACCCGCGAGGCAGCTGGTGTCGAGCAGTGAGATTCTCCTCCAGGTGGCTTCCATGGCAGCGTCAGTCCAAATCTCTCTTATCCGTCCACTCAACAAAATGTCTGCTATTAGAATGTGTGTGTGGGGGGGGGGGGTCGGTAATGTGTTCCTGGGTGGTTTTTGCATTGGAAGGTGGTGTCCACAGTTGGGGTCGGGTGGGGCTATACCTCAGTGACAGGGTTCTGGGTTCTCTCCAGGTAGGTCTGGTAGTGAAAGACCCCTGGAGAGCTGCTGTCAGATAGTTTAGACCAGGGGTGTCTCCTGGACCTTTAACAACTGTGTTGCGGAGGGAATTACCGTAAGCACAGCTCGTCATCTGTGGCATGAAAAGGTGCATCTGCTGAAATTCCCCCTTCTACGCCATTGTTAAAGGTCCAGGAGCCCTCAAGTTGAAAGGTTCCCCACCCCTGTGTGGTGGCGGTACAGAACTAAATGGACCCAGAATTTGTATGAGGGGAGCTTCTTCCCATGTTTCTCTTAAGGCTCTGCACACCAAGGTACATTTTAAGAAATATATTTATTTTGATGTCAGTCCTTTGCTCCACTTCTCTTGGCAAGGTCAAGGGGTGGGCAAAACCCAGCAGGGTGCAGGTGTGCTTCTCCTGAACCCATGTTCTACCTGCGCTGGATGCCAACCAAACTGTCACTCTCCATCCACATCCCAGGTTAAGCTTTTCCTGTGACTGTGCAGATTCCCAAGATCATAATTTTGAGCTGTACGCACTGACTAAGGCAAGCCAACTCCGGATTATATGTGGACACCTCAAAGGGGTCCCTTTCATTCAGTGCAGGGGCCTGTCTGTGTTTTTTAATACACCATGTATATCGATGGCGCTCTCTTGTTGACGTTCTATCATCCGAAGCTGACTGAAGTTTGCTTCCGCAATTACATCTATGAAGATGCTTCCTGGGTCCTGAACCCATTTCTGCTCAACCCACAGGTGTACACATTTGATGCCTGTTGCGAAAATGCAGCTTTGAGCAGAAATGGCTTGATCTCATTAACAGTCTGTGCAAGCAGGACAGTCGTTCTAAGATTTGCCTATTTGGTAATGTATAACTTCAAAGGTCATAAATCCGACCTCGGCTGTTTCTAGTTGTAAAATACCACCCCATCAATATTTTAAGGTTGAAAATTATCACGTCGCCGCTGTACAGAACTGCTGAGTCACTCTTCCTGAGTACAGCCTCAGCTGCGCCTAAACTTTATTCTGTATGATAGGAGCTTGTGGGCAGTGTGTCTGAACTCCCGTGTATCTGAACTTAGAGGCTGCAGTGGAACCCCACAGTGTAGAACGCTCCCCTTAAAAAAAAAAGCTGGGTTTGTGAAATGAAAGTAATAATAATAATAATAATAATAATAATAATAATAATAATAATAATAATAATACAGGTATTTATATACTGCCTTTCTTGGTTGTCAGATTTCTCCTCAAACTTTATTCAAGGCGGTTTACATAGGCAGGCTATTTAAATCCCTGTAGGAATTTTTACAATTGAAAGAAGGTTCTATCTTTCAAGAACCACAACATTCAGATGTTTCTTTCTGATCTGGTCGCACATTCTGGCCTCCGTCCTCCCACGCTCAGAGCAGATGGAATAGTTCGGCTTCAGCTTGTCAGCTGCTTCAAGGTCGCACGGTGCCGGTGGCCTTGAACTGGCGACCTGCGGATGTTATCTTCAGGCAAACGGAGGCTCTACCCTCTAGACCAGACCTCCTCCAAATAAATTCAAAATGTAGGCGAACCAAGAATTATTGGGCAAGAGACAGAGTAGGTCAGAGTCCTGTGGGCATTTTATTCATCCAGTGGGTGCCATTGTAAAACGCAACCATCACTAGGGGTGTCGGGGTGATTGTTGTAGTGGTGTAGCATAGGGGGGCATGGAGATCAGAGCACTGGGACTTCCCCTACAGCAAGAGCAGTCTCATCACTGGCCAGAGCTCTCATGCGCTGCTTCTGAAACATTTTCCATCCCCCCCTCCTCCAAAGGGACCTGAGCTGAGAAGAAATGTCCGGTTCAGCAGGAGGCAAACTGAGAAATTTTGCTAAGCAGTAGTGTGTCCTCCACCAAGATGCAAATCGATGATGGATGAGATGCAGATGTTTGAGTAGACAAGGAAGGGGAAGGGATTAATAGAAGGAAAAAAGAAGATAAGAATGGAATATGCCCCTACATGTAGGGGAGTTTGGGCCTGCTTACTTCCTCAGAAGATGGAGACACATGTGGTGGAATAGATGAAACTTATTGCAGCAACTGTTACCCTGCACATGCCCGATCTCGGAAGCTAAGCAGGGTCAGGCCTGGTTAGTACTTGGATGGGAGACCACCTGGGAATACCGGGTGCTGTAGGCTTATACCATGAACTCGGAAGCTAAGCAGGGTCAGGCCTGGTTAGTACTTGGATGGGAGACCGCCTTGGAATACCGGGCGCTGTAGGCTTATACCATAGTCTCGAGACTGAAGGTTGCCAACCACTTCTGAGTGAACATGTGTAGGATTGCGCTCGAATATACCTCTCATATTTATCTGGGATATTTTTTATCCCACCTCTCAATTTCTATACACTTGTTTTTAAAACTATCACAGCCCACCTCAGCAGTGTCGGATGAAGTAAAGTAAGCTACATCTATAAATGACAATAACTTTCAAAGTCCGGAAAACCAGCAGCAGGAAGGAGAAGAAAATGCTCTAATGAAGACATTGAAAGTTGATTTTTTAAAAAAATGAATGGGCTTGGTGGGGGGATACCTAACAGTGGTGTAACTGGGGGGTGGGGGGTTGCCCGGGTTCTACACAGGTAGTGCAGATCCTGAGCTGGAGCTGGCTCACTGCAATGCCTCCCTGCCCGTGGTGCCAGGGGAGGCGGGAGCAGGTACTGTGGCAGCCTCGTGAGCACTCAGAGCAGTTGCAAGCCACTCTGAGTGGTTGAGCCACTCTTTATCAGTGATGAAAAAGGCCATTGCCACCCAGCTCCGAGCACACCGTAAACCCAGAAGTAATTGGTGGTGATGCCATCACATCACTGCATTTACTTCTGGGTCGGGCACCTCCAGGGGGCCTTCCCAACATCATGGTCCGGGTTCCATCTGCGCCACTGCTGGCTGATGGACGGTGTCTCTACAAGCTTAGGTGACGGATCCTATCTGTGTAAAATCACCACCAACGGTCAATTTCCAGGAAAGACGTGGCTGACCCACTTCCCCCCTTGTACGTGAAAAGGGGGCCATATATTATTAGATACGCCTGACTGCCGTGCAGCAAGGACGCAATGATTGAAGGGGATGTAAAGGAAGAGCCTAAATTAGTTTAACTGGCAGATATTTTGGAGAAGGGGAGGAACCTGTGGAAGGAAAAGGCCAAGGGCATTGTAGTCTTCAACTGACTAACAATCCCAAACTTTCTTGCCGTGAGGCTGGAGTAAACATCTCTTTTAAAAAAAAAAAAATTATTTTTACCTTCTTTCCCCAAGATCACATTAAAAAAAACAAAACCACCGCAGTGCAAATGGGGTGGGTGGGGAAGGCTTATTTTTTTTGCAGAACAAAGCCACCTCCCTCATTAGCGCCGTGCTGTCTCAGCCAAAAACAAAGGCAGAGCTGGAAGCTGCCCGGGCCACTTATTTATTTATTTGTGTTCCACTCGGCTCACAAGGTGACTTTCCCTTCTTTAAAAAAAAAACAACAAAAATTGGAGAGACAGGACGCGTTTGACATCAATTATTAATCGACGGGGTCTTGGATGGCGCTCAGAAGTCAGGTGTTGATGTGCGGCGGCGTCTGTTGTCTTCCTCTCTTTTAAAAATAAAAAAATAAAAAATTGGAGGTCTTTGTAGGTGTGCTTCCGGCAAAGGCATCACATTTTTAGAGTGAAGGGTGAGTTATGCAGGAAGCAGGAGGGAGGGGTGGGGAGGCTGGAAGGAGGGGAGCGGATTTGGCGTCTGGGGGTCCAAGGTGTCTCTTGTATTTAAACGGGCATTCCGTCAAGTTTTTTTGCGTGCGCGGAAGGTTTTGAAAAAACCGTTTCCTCCAGTGCCTGCCTTGTTCGGGCTTTGATTTCAAACTGACAGCGCGCTGAAGGATTGATCTGAGCGGAGATAAATAATTCATGAAGTCTTTTTTTGAGCAGCTGTGAATGTTGAAAAGCCAGGTTTGCCGCACAGCGCCCGGCCGTTGTTTTGGTGGTGGAGGTGGAGGGAACACACATACACTAAAAGATTGGTTTGAGGAGAAAGCTGTATCTAGATCAATAGATATTCCGGGCCCGTCTGGCGGCATCAATAATCTCTAATCTCTTCCTACTTCACCCCTCACGTCTGTCCTGTTGTGCGCTTCTGATCTTGCGCACGCAAGCAATGAAGATGTGGACTTTTTTTTTTGGCATTGCTCTGTCTTGGCGCTCCCTGGTCATGTCAAGTCCGAGTATCAGAGCACTGGCTTGACGCGCAAAAGCCACAGGTTCAGTTTCAGCCCAGCGGCGTAGCTGAGCAGCATGAAATCCGGGGTACTCCAGTTGTCCTGTCGTCTCCCCCGCCCCCTCCGACCTGGAAGTAATTGCAGTGACGTGATGACGCATTCCCTGATTTTCACATAGGGGTTTTATAATCCAGATTGGCATCTGAAAGAAACTGGAGGGGGGGCAATGAAGCTGGTGCAACAGTGGAGTCACACATGTATGTGCGTATTTGGGGTGGGGTCAGGTTGGGCGACAGCTATGGGGCCAAGAGGATGACGTGGCAGGCACAACCACTGAAACCATAGTAATGGTGGCAACGCACCATTGGGGCCAAGCAGGCAGCCACCTTGCTGATCTGCTGCTTCCATTACTCTTTCTCCTCCGGCTCCTGGATGCCAAAAGGAAGAGGGGATCGGAGCAGGAGAGGCAGTGTGGAGGAGAAGAGTGCAGTGAACTGGAGCGTCTCTGGCCCCTCCTTTTTTGCTTTACTTCCTCTCCTTCAAATCCAAAGAGTGGGAGAAGAAGGAAAGCTGTTCCCCGAGGCGGCTGCCTCAATCGGCCTCATGGATGGGCCCGTCCTGCCTAACTGCCTGCTGCAAAGGGTCAGTTGGTGCATTGACAATGCAGAAGCTTCCCAAGGATGCCTTCAGACCGTGAACTGTATTCAGCTGAAGGGCAATGAGGACGTTTCCCCCAATCGTGACATTTAGGCGAGTTTTGCCCTTGACTGCATCAGGAACGCAATCCAAAGATGTTGTTTGCCTTTTGTTTTTTTCTCTGACTGTGGGATAATCATGGTTAACTGGGTTTTGAGTGGATGCCTGGCTGAACACAGATCTGAGACTTCCACGAGATCACAACGTTCTGTCTTCAAGAAGCCGGGCCAGTTTCCGCTCTGTGTGTGTTTTAATTTCCCGACTTCCATGGCTGAGCCGATGAAGCTTGTTGTTTTTTTACCCCAGTTGTCGGTCTCTTGAAGCAGGTTCTATAAAGAGTCTGCCCAAGCTAACAGCTCCTCATTACTGACAATCTGCAAGGATGTTGTTTGAGAAAACCAGGATCCTTTGGAGTATAAAAACTGGTTTGTTTGTTTTTTTTTCATAAATCTGGCTCATTAAGACTGGAAAACCTCAGCACACTTTGCCTGAGACAAGTTTCGCTGAAATCGGCGGGGCTTACGTCAGAGCAAATGCACTTAGGAACTCTTTGCAAGAACTTTTCAGCAGAATTGCCGACCCATTAAAGAATGGGATTAATTTTTTTTCAGCTGATTGATGGCCTGCCTCTTAACCGTATGGTAGTTAGTTAGTTGGCAACCTTCAGTCTCGAAAGACTATGGTATCGCGCTCTGAAAGGTGGTTCTGGAACAGCGTCTAGTGTGGCTGAAAAGGCCGATTCGGGAGTGACAATCCCTTCCACACTGGGAGCAAGTGCAGTCTGTCCCTGGCCTGTCTCCCTGGCTATGGGCCTTCCTTCTTTGCCTCTTAGCCTCAGACTGTTGGCCAAGTGTCTCTTCAAACTGGGAAAGGCCATGTTGCACAGCCTGCCTCCAAGCGGGCCGCTCAGAGGCCAGGGTTTCCCACTTGTTGAGGTCCACTCCTAAGGCCTTCAGATCCCTCTTGCAGATGTCCTTGTATCGCAGCTGTGGTCTACCTGTAGGGCGCTTTCCTTGCACGAGTTCTCCATAGAGGAGATCCTTTGGGATCCGGCCATCATCCATTCTCACGACATGACCGAGCCAACGCAGGCGTCTCTGTTTCAGTAGTGCATACATGCTAGGGATTCCAGCACGTTCCAGGACTGTGTTGTTTGAAACTTTGTCCTGCCAGGTGATGCCGAGAATACGTCGGAGGCAGCGCATGTGGAAAGCATTCAGTTTCCTCTCCTGTTGTGAGTGAAGAGTCCATGACTCGCTGCAGTACAGAAGTGTACTCAGGACGCAAGCTCTGTAGACCTGGATCTTGGTATGTTCCGTCAGCTTCTTGTTGGACCAGACTCTCTTTGTGAGTCTGGAAAACGTGGTAGCTGCTTTACCGATGCGTTTGGTACTCTGATTCAATTAAATGTCAATGGATGTGTGCGTTAACCAAACCTTAGTATTGGTGTTCCTCTGAGACCCCAAAGGCAATGAGAGAGAGAGAGAGAGCGAGAGAGAGAGCTTACAGTTTAATCATAAAGCAGAGGTGCTGTTCATCATTAGAAAGACCACCTTTAATATTTTCAGTAACATTTATAAATTATAAGTATTTACTATGTAGAGTTACTATGTAGAGTAACATAGTAAAACCTCAGGAACAACGAATAGCAAATGTGTTCTTAACTGCTCAGCTCCTCTAAAATTGGACCCAGTGATATATCAACTAAAACTTTACCTGGTTGAACTGCTGATGCAGCCAATGGTTGGTTTTCCCCATCTATTTACTACGCTTCCTCCATGCAGCTCAGGGCAGCGGACATGACTCCCCCCCTTCCTTTTATCTTCACAATAACCCAGTGAGGTAGGTTACTTACTGGTCCAAAGTCAGCTGCATGGCTGAAAGGAGATTTCAACCTGCATCTTCCTGGTCAAAGCCGTGTCGGGTCTTCCGGACTGGGAGGGGGGTTAGGATATGGCAACAGGGCCTACTGTCGTCCCTGCCCCCTCCTGCCCCGCTCCCTCCCCTGCCATGCCTTCCACGCCCTCCCCCCACCTCGGAATACCTCCTTACCGCGCCAACTTACCGTTCCGCTGCCAACATTTGCGACACTGAGTGCTGACATGGGCCCAGGCCCTTAGTCCTCTATCTGACTCCTTGTCCAGCTGACACACACAAAACATACCCCTCCCACCTTCTCCTTCCCATCCTTTCTTTTTCTGCCTTATTGTCTTGCTTACTTGGCTGAAAACAGATGATGGTATTTCAATCATTCCCCAGTGGCCCAAGACTGCAATAACAGGGATGTAACTTAACCAGTAAGATCCTTCCCAATAGCTTAGTCCAGCCCAAGGGATGAGAGAGCTGCTTTTCAACTTTGGTCCTAACTTAGATATAATTCTCAATTTCTTATTTACTGCTGTTGTTATAGGTGAGAAAAAAGCTTAATAAGTCACTGAGTTGAAAAAAAAAAAAGATGATGATCGCACGTGTGTGAAGTCAGCCCCTTTGTGAGACCTTTTGTCTGCCATTCATCCATACCTAGCTTTTCTTTCCGGATGGGCTGTAGGATCGCAGGAGTTAAACAACCACAACAAAACTTTCTCCTTTTCTTGCCTGTTGAAGTTCCCTCCTTCGGCACCACGGTCTGAAGCGAGGGATGAACAGCTGTGCTGAAAGACAAGAACTGGATAAAACTTCAAACACTTTTGCTTCCTGTTAAGAGATTATATTTGTGGGCGATTTACTGTTCCAAGAAATGACAGGATCACACAGAGACAGTTGGGGAAATTACATGTACACCCCCCCATCTCTCTCTCTCTCACTCTCTCTGTCTCTCTCTCCATTCCCAAGCAACACTGACAGCCCACTGGTTCCATTTTGCTCAATTAGGCTTACTCTCAGGTACCTATGGAAAGAATTGCAAGCTGGGGCACTTAACCATAAAGTTAAGGACCAAAAGTTTATGGTCCCATAAAGCTGGGACCATAAAAAGAGCCCTGCCGGGGGCTCAGACCAAACGCCCACCTAGTCCAGCTTCCTGCATCTCACAGTGGCCCACCAGATGCCCGCAGGGCACACCCAAGACAGCAAGAGACCTGCATCCTGGTGCTAATCCCTTGCATCTGGCATTCAGAGATAGGCTACCTGAGTGTATGCTGTTTCCTTTAGGGGGGATGGATACATCTTGGAAATCTAGTTCTCTTATTCTAGGCCAGGTGACAAGCATAAGACTTGCGCCCCCCGGGGGGGGCGGGGACAGAAGCGGCCCATGGAAGCACTTTATCTGGCATTTGGGATCTCTCAGTACCACCATCAGCTGCTCTCAGCTTCTGAGCTTTGCTGAGGTGCCACTGCTGAAAAGACAGCCAGTGTGACAGTTGGCTGTCCCGTATCTTGAAAATATGGTCCAGGTTTGCGTGACTTCTGTCGTTAGCAGCTAAGTGGGGGAAAAAAGTGCTTATTTCTGGTCATGACCCGCTTAATGACATCACTCCCTGCTTTATGACATCACTTCTGGGCCTCAGCAGGCCTCATGAATGCTGCTCAGTATGAAACGAGGTTGACACCCAAGGGCTGGGCCCCTGCCTGTTCCCTTCTGCTCAATTTGTACATTTTTAAATAAGTAGGTTATAACCAAAGCAAAGCACTTGACTCTCCAGTAATTTCACCTCCACAAGTAGACGGGCGTTGTAAAAATTTCTGAAGTTCTTGCTATCAAGTAAGAGGGGAGCAAGATCCAACAGGGATTTTTTTGAACAAAGGTGCTTCAATTCTCCATCACTCCCTCTGCTGAAGGACTGATGAAAGTGGCCCTGAACAAGTGATGGAAGGAGGAAAGGAAGTGGGGATGGGGAGGGAACATAAACAGTACTCTGCTAACCAGACAGAGCCTAATTGGCTGCCCTGCAGAGCTCCTTGTCGCCTCCACAACGGCAGGTTTATTTTGTTTAATGTTCAGACGAGTCGAGCTTGCTTGCTGTGCGCATTCGTTTGTCGGGAGGGGCCTCAAAGGCTTGCACATCAAACAGCCTTTCGGGCCCCCATAAAACCGACCTTCAGGAAAATGGCTTCTCCGGCAGTGTTCGGTGTTGCGTCCTTAAGAAGGCTTGAAAGGGAGATGGGTGCACCGACCTATTGAGGATGCCGAGGGCGGTCCACCTTTCCAAAGTCTGAATGGTGGCTCTCGGAAAGAAAGAGAAGCAGCCTAAAACTCAAGGAGCAAATCTCACCCCTGCAACCCAGCTCTGTAGATCTCGTCTGCTCTCGGAAGCTAAGCAGGGTCAGGCCTGGTTAGCACTTGGATGGGAGACCGCCTGGGAATACCTGGTGCTGTAGGCTTATGCCATGATCTTGGAAGCTAAGCAGGGTCAGGCCTGGTCAGTACTTGGATGGGAGACCGCCTGGGAATCCCGGGTGCTGTAGGCTTAGACCATGATCTCGGAAGCTAAGCAGGGTCAGGCCTGGTTAGTACTTGGATGGGAGACCGCCTGGGAGTACCGGGTGCTGTAGGCTTATACCATGATCTTGGAAGCTAAGCAGGGTCAGGCCTGGTCAGTACTTGGATGGGAGACCGCCTGGGAATCCCGGGTGCTGTAGGCTTAGACCATGATCTCGGAAGCTAAGCAGGGTCAGGCCTGGTTAGTACTTGGATGGGAGACCGCCTGGGAATACCGGGTGCTGTAGGCTTAGACCATGATCTCGGAAGCTAAGCAGGGTCAGGCCTGGTTAGTACTTGGATGGGAGACCGCCTGGGAATACCGGGTGCTGTAGGCTTATACCATGATCTCGGAAGCTAAGCAGGGTCAGGCCTGGTTAGTACTTGGATGGGAGACTAACCCATTACTTGGGTTACTTGGATGTACTTGGATGGATGAGTACTTGGATGGGAGACTAAACCAGTACTTGGATGGGAGACCACCCATCCCATTTTTCCCTACCTGCTGGGTCTTCACAACAACCCTGTGAGCAGGGCTGGCCTTAGAAGCTGCAGGGCGAGACAACGAGAAGAGGCTGTGCAGGTTTATATAAATAATTAGGTTTGAATAAGGCAGTACCTTATTATCAGGTTGGATCCAAGCCCTCTCTTGCACCGGTTTGGAAAGGTTGCCGCGACCCGTCAAATGAGACTTTGCAACCCCAGTGGGCTCCAGGCCCACAGGTTGAAGAACACTGACCTACTGCCAGTGTGGCGATGTCCTCGGCAGGAGTGCTCAGGTGCTGCTTTTAAAAAAATGTTCAAAGAGTCCTGAGCCATGAAGAAGCATCTGGCTAGCAATAGGCTTAGCTGTCTAGGGGCAGAAGCTAATGACTAGGTAGGCCATCATCTTTCCCATAGGCTGCCACATAGCTTCTATTACATACTTTCTGGGGAATAAGATCCATTGAATTGATGGGTCAGACCTTTGAGCAGACATGCATAGGATTGCGCTATTAGTCACACTGGGTTGAATAGGATTTGTTTCAGAATAGACATGCATAGAATTCTGCTGTAAAGACTACAGCGTTTAGGAAATTTACTGGGATTAAGTCCTAATGAACACAGTGACACTTTGCGCCGTTCAGGGAAATGGGGTGAAAGCCCATTTTTCTAACCGTTCAAATGGAGGAAAAAGAGGAGCAATTTTGAGTTCTATTTTTCCGTAAAAAAAGGAGAAAAAAAAAAGAGAGTGAGAAAGCTACAGCACGAGCAAGTCGAAGCTCTTCTAAGTTTGGGTTTTGAATTTGGACGGCAGCCGAACGTCTCAGTCTGGCAAGGTCTGCTGCTGAGCAGATGGAAATCCTATATGAGGCTAGTGATTCACTCTTACTGAAAAAGGGGGCGGGCGACTCGCAACAAACCTGTAAGTCGGTGTGTAAAAGAACATGAGATTCAGAGGTTTTGATCTAGGCCACATGAGGGTGGACCAGGAACAGTCGGAGAGGGGTGTTCCTGCAACTTTCAGAGTTGGGTAGAAGAGGGAATTGGGGTGGATAAGGAATTCCCTTTCCTGCTCAGTTGCTAAAAGGTAGGTAAGAGCCTCCTATAGAGACACAGGTGTTTTTTTTTTTTCTCTGCCAGGAGAAATTGCAGCGAATTGCACCCTTCTTTGGCAAAGCCTTTCATCTACTACCAGACTCTAGTGTATTGTATTGTATTGGCAACCTTCAGTCTCGAAAAACTATGGTATCGTGCTCTGAAAGGTGGTTCTGGCACAGCGTCTAGTGTGGCTGAAAAGGCCGATTTGGGACTGACAATCCCTTCCACAACGAGAGCAAGTGCAGTCTGTCCCTGATCTGTCTCCCTGGCTATGGGCCTTCCTTCTTTGCCTCTTTGCCTCAGTCTGTTGGGCAAGTGCCTCTTCAAACTGGGAAAGGCCATGCTGCACAGCCTGCCTCCAAGCGGGCCGCTCAGAGGCCAGGGTTTCCCACCTGTTGAGGTCCACTCCTAAGGCCTTAGACTAGAGGCTATAGAGGCTGGGAATTCAGGTCCAAGAGGCCGGATCCAGCACGCAAGAGCCTCCAGTCTAACCCTCAGGTCCTTAGCAGGTGCCACTTCTGCAGATGCTTCCTCTGCCTGCCCAGACATAGCATCCCGACTCCCACACTCGGTGCGGGTGAGCATATGTGTGCCAGGCTGGTGTCCTGTCTGGGATCAGTGCAGGTCAAAGGGAACTGGATGCGAACAACATAGAGTCCAAGAAAGGAAAATTTCCTCTTTTGCTCCTCCCACTCAAAAATGAGTGCTGTAAAGAAAGGTGGGAGTCATGTTAAAAGAATAGGATGCAATATTATATATGCACGTTTCTGCAGAGTGAGAATAAGTTATGCTGGGAATGATGACAGCAAGCACCTATCCAATTGCCATGTCTCGATGCAAAGAGCAGCCTGTGAACTCCTGTGAGGAAGATGAAGAGGCAGACTCAGCATCCAACATGCTTCGGAGTTCAGTTCCCACTAAGCAGCGAAAACAAAAGGATCACTCCTGTTTCCTTGGGGGACAGGGAAAGAAATTCCCAAGGGGTGGCAGTGGATCTCTGGCTGTGGATCTCCAACCTCTAAGTACCGTGTGGTCACTGCCAGCTTTCCAGGAGTCTCCATGAGTCTCCCTGTGATGGCCAGATAAATGGGCTGATGCATCCATGAGAGCTCGAGGAAGCCCTGGTGCCTGGCTTCCTTTTTAAAAACCTTGGTGGGCCGATGACGCATGCAGGTTTTACAGAGAATCTTTGCTGCCCTTCAAACCCCTCTCCCCTTCACCAATTTCCTCCTGGACCCTTTCCGGCGCACTGCGCCTTTTAATCCATCCAGGTCATTGCTCTGTCGAGCTGGGCCAGCCGCAGTGCCATGGCTAATGATATGCTAATGAGGACAGGGCCAATCAATTTCCCCCCCTCCTTAATCAGGCGATCAATCAACACTTGCCGGTGTTTCTGATCTCAGCCTATGAGGGAATGATGCTGCGTTTCTCACACAAGCTGGTTCCTTTCGAGTCCCCGGTTTGCCATCCTGGGTGCTGAGCTCCTGGGAAAAGGAGGAAGACCAAGGGGTAAAGAGGCATCTCTGAATTGGGGTATTGATTCCAGCACCTGGTCACACCTCAAAAGACCTTGGTGATGATAACGCTCATTGTGAATAACCTCTTAAATCAGTGGTTCCCAAATCTTTTAGCACCGGGACCCACTTTTTAAAATGACACTCTATCAGGGACCCACCTAGCTTTACAAGACTAAAAAATAGTTTCACTTTACCAGCCTCTCAGGCCCCTTTTTTTTACTATGTAGGTGGGGGAACTGCCTTCTGCAGCGTTTGTTGAGCTCTGTATTCATCGGATTAGGACCGCCTTGCACTCCCTTTTGCCTGGCCTTTTTTGGGCTACTTGTGGGTAAACTCATATGCATGGCTCTGTTTTGCTTTCCATAGGGCTCAATACATTTTCCTTGTTAAGCTGGTGGACGACGACACACACATCCTTCTTGAGAATTTGTTTGAGCCTGTATCCATCGGATCAGGACCATTCTGGTGGCATTGCATTCCCCCCGGCCTGCCCTTCACCTACTCATGTGCCACCCCATTTTTGTTTCCACAGGGTTCCATATAGTTTCATCAGCTATCAGCTTGTTTCGTGACCCACCCAAAATTGGGAATTAGTAGTAGTGGGAGCAGCCACGAAACAAGTCAGTGATGCCAGGCAGGACTGAAAAAAAAGAGGGACATCTACATCTCAAAAAGAGGGACGTCTACATAAACCGCAATGCCGTTATGGATGTGCAGGAGCGACCGCTGGACAACATTTGTTTTTTCAGGTTGAGACTAGAGATTTAATTGGCATGATTAAATCTCTAGTCTTAACCTGAAAAAACAAATGTCCAGCGGCATTGTGGTTTATGTGCAAGCAGAGGCTAAATTATGCATTTTGTGTGATTTGTTAAACACCTTTTTAGGAGTTAAGAGATGTGGGCAGGTGATGGGAGCAAATATACACTGCAGAGCAAAAGGAACTCCTGATGGACTGAAGGTGAGATATATTAGCAGGAACGTTATGGCACATGTACACAACGCAAGTCGAAACAATACTTCCCGTTGCCTAAGACTGTCGTGCAAATATTTTTGTTTTGTGAAAATGGGCATAGGAGAACACCAGTCATCCTCTGCTCCAGCCACTAGGTGGAACTTCCACTTCACGCTAACTAGATTTAGAGCCAAGTACCTCCTTTTGACCTTTATTATGAATGATTGTTATCATTGTTTTGTATCATTAGGGCCAGGAATCTGAAATCAAGAAGGGTTTGCTGAGGCTTTAGCTCCACTGCCTTCAACACGGAGACCACCTCTTGCTCCACAAACAACCTTTTTCTTGATGGCTGTTTTCATCCATTTCAAAGCCTGCGTCATGGTAAGTATTTTTCCTTCTTATTTTTTTTAGCTTTTGACCTGGTGCAACCCATTATTTTCACCACCCGTCACCACGATCCCAGTTCTTTTGCGTAAATCCGAGATGGATTGGAGTCCTGGATCTCTTACCCCCTCCAATTTTTTTTTTCAACTTCTTTTTCTGTCTTTCTGAGAGTAAATCCCACTGCACTCAATGGTATATGCCATTTCTGCCCAGTGTTGCACAACCGGGATCAAATGTGTACAGCTGTGGGCTGGGCAGAAAATGGTTAAAGCAAACATACTCCAGATCACTGTGTGAGGCTGAAGTGCCCATCAGTGCTATCGCTAGGGGGTGCAGGCTCTCTAGTACTGCAACACCACTAGTGGCCAAAGTTTTAGAAACCTTTTGGAACATTTATAGTTAATGAATAATACCATCCTGTTATATATCATTGGAAAGGTAATTTCGTGCAGCATGTAATGGAAGAAACCATGTTGAATGATCTGTATTCTATCAAATGTTACGGCTTATGTCACAAAAAGTAGATCTCCTTCGCTCAAAGCTGACTAATGAGACTGATGGTTCCAAGAGCCAATGAGGTGTTTTAATGACACAGCAGGGAACCAATCAGGTGTTAGTATGAGTCAGCTCTCATTTCCATGAATCTGAGTTCATACTATAACTCTGATTCAGCTGTGTGAGTATCATCAGGGTGGCCCCCGGTTTTTTTGTTTTAATAGATTTGTTGGGTGACCTGGACTGTTATATAATAATAATAATAATAATAATAATAATAATAATAATAATAATAAACAACTTTATTTCTATCCCGCCTTTCTCCCTAAAGGGACCCAGGGTGGCTTACAACATATTATAAACACATTAAAACATAATTTAACAAACAGATAAAAACATATTAAAAACACATTAACAGAAACCATAAAAACAGTAGTCAAATAAAAGAATAAAAAAGAGCATAAAACAGCAGTTCTTAGAGGAATCAGGCCTGTAAAAAAACAACTAAAAGATGTAAAAAAGATGTTAAAAAGGCCATGAAGTCAGAAGGCTTGATTAAACAACAAGGTCTTCAGGCCTCGCCGATAAGTCTCCAGAGAGGGAGCCATTCTCAAGTCAAGGGGAAGGGAGTTCCACAACGTTGGTGCCACTACTGAGAAGGCCCTATTTCTTGCCGCCGCCCCACGTACCTCCTTAGGCGGCGGCACTTGTAAAAAGGCCTTCTCTGATGACCTGAGGGGACGAGCTGGATTGTACGGGAGTAGGCGATCTCTAAGATAACCTGGCCCAGAGCAGTATAGGGCTTTAAAGGTCAAAACCAGCACCTTGAATTGGGCCCAGAAACGAATGGGCAGCCAATGTAGCCCCCGGAGAAGTGGACTGACAGAGTCAAACCTCCTAGCTCCAGTGACCACACGGGCCGCTGCATTCTGCACTAATTGCAGAATAAAGAAAACTAAAGAAAATAAAGAAAACTAAAGTTTGTGGGGGTGACACCAACCCGGGTGATGCTACTGCATTTCGGCTGTGCATATGACATGGTAATTTATTAATTTATTCTGTATGGTCTGGTATGGGGGGGGGAGAGTCCATCATGGATCTTTTCCCTTACCCCGTTCCACACAGTCAGATTTCTAGTATTTTATTTATTTTTTCACTGCCCTTCCTCCAAAGAGCTCAGGGGGGTTTACACAGCTGCTCCTCCCCTCCTTCTTGTCCTCACAACAACCCTGTGAGGTAGGTGAGGCTGAGAGAAAGTGACTGGCCCAAGGTCACCCAGGAAGCTTTGTGGCTGAGGGGAGATTTGAACCTGGATCGTCCAGGTCTAAGTCCACCTCGCTAACCACTACACCACCCTGGCTCTAGTATGCTGTTCTACCTGCCCAACTTTTCTAGATGTGGAGAAGGCTGGAATGAAAGTGTACCTGTGTGTGTGTGTGGGGGGGGGGGGAGTTGATAGGCTGCTTAGCTGCTTTGACCTTCAAAAGAGGCACAATTTGAGGGAAGGGAGCTACAGAGCGAAGCCCCAGCTCTGCAGCAAAACAACCACTTGTGTGCTTAGCTGCCCTCTTTGGCAATAAAACTGGGATTTGAAGAAAATGGATACCCGCGAAAGGTGGCATTTGGAAAAGCGGTACAGGTTGGGTGCCCCTTATTTGAAATTCTGAAATCCAAAGGATTCTGTAAACCACAGTTTTTTTCTGAGCACCGCCATGATGTCAAAAGTGGACAGGTTGCACAAGGGTCACACGTTGCACAAAATTATTTAAAAATACAGTTGGCAACCTTCAGTCTTGAAAGACTCTGCTATCACGCTCTGAAAGCTGGTTCTGGAACAGCGCCTAGTGTGGCTGATTCGGGAGTGACAATCCCTTCCACACTGGGAGCAAGTGCAGCCTGTCTCTGGTCTGTCTCCCTGGCTATGGGCCTTCCTTCTTTGCCTCTTAGCCTCAGTCTGTTGGCCAAGTGTCTCTTCAAACATGGAAAGGCCATGCTGCACAGCCTGCCTCCAAGCGGGCCGCTCAGAGGCCAGGGTTTCCCACTTGTTGAGGTCCACTCCTAAGGCCTTCAGATCCCTCTTGCAGATGTCCTTGTATCGCAGCTGTGGTCTACCTGTAGGGCGCTTTACATAAGAACATAAGAACAGCCCCACTGGATCAGGCCATAGGCCCATCTAGTCCAGCTTCCTGTATCTCACAGCGGCCCACCAAATGCCCCAGGGAGCACACCGGATAACAAGAGACCTCATCCTGGTGCTCTCCCCTAAACTTGTGCTTTCCTTGCACAAGTTCTCTATAGAGGAGATCCTTTAAAAATCCTATTTAAAAATACTGTATAAAATTATCTTCAGGCTATGTGTATAAGGGGTATATGAAACATAAATGAATTTGGTGTTTAGTCTTGAGCCCATCCCCAAGAAATCTCGTTACGTGCATGCAAATTTTCCCAAATACAGAGAAATCTGATATCCAAAACATTTCAAGTCCTAAGCACCTCGGATCAGGGATGCTTAACCTGTACTTGCAAAACAAAAGTTGAAAGCCCTGCTCTTTCCCCTCACTGCCTGCTCCTGCATTCCTCTCTTCCTTCTTGAATCCAGGTCTCAGTAGAGGTGGCAACTGGCAAGCCACTGAGCAAAAATGGAGGGGGGCAATATTTGGGATGTTGGCTGCCTTGCTGGTTATGTAATTGCTTCAGTCCCACGGGCAACACCTGCCTGTCTCGACCTATACAGACACGTCATCTGACCATGAATACACACAGGGCCATTTCCGTTCCCTGCCCCCCGTTGCGTGGGTCCCTTAACTGGTCCATTACGTGAACACCCCCTTAATTTTTGACAGCCTTACCGGTGCTGGCGGTCTGCTAAAATTACCAATGCACGTTCGAGGCGCTGCTAATTCAATATGAAAGGTCTCGTTTCTCCCATCATTAGTTGATTTGATTGTAATGAAGGCCAAGTGTTAATCAGGCTGCGGGCAAGGGAGTTTCCAGCTTCTCAGCCTTGACGAAAGGGCTGCCGTTGATATTCCCGGTGGAAGCCAATTAAAGACTTTTTCCATGCCCTGAAAGAAGGGCCGGCGGAGGCATTGCCGCAGGTGGTAGATTTGGGGTGTTAGGAAAGAGTGGGAGTGGATCTGCTGCCCCTCCTGGTTGGCAACCTTTAGTCTGGAAAGACTATGGTATAAGCCTACAGCATCTGGTATTCCCAGGCGGTCTCCCATCCAAGTACTAACCAGGCCTGACCTTGCTTAGCTTCCGAGATCGTGGTAGAAGCCTACAGCACCCGGTATTCCCAGGCGGTCTCCCATCCAAGTACTAACCAGGCCTGTCTCTGCTTAGCTTCCGAGATCGTGGTAGAAGCCTACAGCACCCGGTATTCCCAGGCGGTCTCCCATCCAAGTACTAACCAGGTCTGACTCTGCTTAGCTTCCGAGATCGTGGTAGAAGCCTACAGCACCCGGTATTCCCAGGCGGTCTCCCATCCAAGTACTAACCAGGCCTGACCCTGCTTAGCTTCCAGATCAGACAAGATCGGGCATGTGCAAGGTAACAGTTGCCCCTCCTAGGTTCTCCCATTTCAGGCCCATTGGGATGGATGGGAAATGAATGGGATGGTTTTCTTAAGGACCACCCAGTTCCAGAAGAACCTGCCCGCCTGTTAAGACCCACAGGAGAGGACCTTCTCTGTGACCTGCTTAAGCCTCTACCAGTGATAGGGGCTGCCCTTCTTGGTTGCTGGCCATACCAGTCCTGTGGCACTTTCTAAATTCCCTGAGTCATCCTTTGCATTATCACCCTATTCCACAGCTTCCTTCAAGGCTCTTGGGAGACTGTCACTTCCGGATCTGCGCTGCTAAAATTCAAAGAGTGGTAAGCATATTCCGTACATGTCTCTGATCCTTTACTTATAGACGTGTGTTCAGGTTCCACCTCGGAGTCAGCTCCCACTGAACCGGAGCCATTGAGGAAGCTGACCCACCAATCCCTCGCCCTCCCTTTAGCATGCATATTGGTGCCAGTAATAGGACAGCGGAATGTGAGAGAGCAGAGCAAGAAGACTCCAGGCTGCTCCTTTCAAAACTGTTTGCTCTCCAGATAGGAGGTGGGGCCTGGGAGATGGAACATTCTAGAGCAGGGAATTGAGTCCACATTCCTCCCCTGGTCCTTCTTGGAGCAGACTGCGCAACTGAGATCTGCCCAGGGTTTCTGCAACTCGATGCCCCAATGCCACACAGGCTTGCCTCTTGGAGAAAAGGACAGCATACGAAAAATGTGTAACCACCCAGGGCAGCCGGCATTCCAATTGGTGAGTTGCTGTTTTATACACCCGTTGCCTACAATTCATGGCGTGTCAAGAGGCATTTGATGGCGCGAGACCAGAAGAAGGAAGGCTGATATAGGTTGTGTCTGTTGGGTGAATTTCAGTTTTGCCTGGTGAGCATGTTCTGAAACCCCAGGGAGGAGCTGCCTGAGCCTCCTCCCCAAAGATTTTTGTGGGCAGGAATTAATCATGAGAGCCCTCAGGACAAATGTGTTCAGCCATAGCCCAGAGGTGTGGGGTTGGGGAGGAAGAGGACCGTGGAGAAATCCTCACCTCCGCTCAGAGGAGTCTGAATACTAAGGGGGGCAAACTCCAGCTGCGGAGGCAGCTGGAAGCCAAGGAGAGACCGAGCGAGTGAAGATGAGTGACAAGAGCTGTGGGGAGGTCAGACAAAATGATCTGAAGCGGCTGAGCGGCCAGGCTGGGTCAGGCAGGGGGGAAGGGCAGGATTGAGTTTCTGGGAGTTTCCGTGGAGTGATGTGTAGCCTTGTCCAGAGAACAAAAATGACACATGAAGCCAGGTGTCTGGCAAAGGCATTGGAAGGCTCACCTAATGCTGAAAGCCCTGAGAAGTTGGAAGTCTTGTGGTGGCACCACTGTTGTTCATTACTACTCCTGATCAAACCGGGTTTATCAGAGCAATGGAGCAATCTGGCACCCTGAGGCACAGACATTTTTTGACAACTCCCCCTCCCTCCTGGGTACCAGAAATGTCTATCGGAGGCTTATAAGACACTCCTTCAAGGTGTGGTACCAGGGGCAATATCCCTCCCCCGTCCCCTCTTAGCTTTGCCACTGTATCAGAGAGCTGAGAATGACATGAGACGAGTACATTTTTGAAGGCTGGCCTGTTGCCCACCTTCGCCCATTCGCCAACCTGCTTCCATCCACCTCCGCTTCTGCCGTTCTTCTCGCTTCCAGGATTTAGAAAGGAAGAGGAGGGTGGAGCAGGAGAGGAAGTGTGCAGGAGAAGAGAGTAGTGAGCTAGAGCGACATTCCCAAATATTTCCCCCTGGTGATACTCTTCGTCTTGCTGCGAGGTGATACTCTTACGCAGTGTGATACCCTTTGTCACGCTGCAACGCATTACTGGGAGGCTTTGGAGGCCGCTTCTGGGCCACGCTAGGCCCGTGACCCACTGCACTGGCCTCCGTGGGCCACAGAACGCCCTGCGGAATTGACCGGAAGTGACTTCCAGTTTGCTTCTGCAAGGCATTCTGGGTCCTGTGGAGTTGAATGGAGTGGTCATGGGTCCAGTGCAACCGGGAAGCAGTCTCTGGAGGCTTCCGGTAACCGTTCGGACACCGTTCTGCTGAAAGTCTATCCATGTGCGTGTTCACTTGTGCCAGGTTGATTGCCATGGGTCGGGTCTGGGCGGCCAAGGAGTCAGCTCTCCCTGCCCCTTTGTTTAGAAACAGTTGACCCCCTCCAAGCCTACGCAAGGATAAGTTTCCTGCAGGCTTCCCGATCGCATCAGGTCGACCATGGTTCCTCACTTGCCGCTGTTCCAGCTTTGGTTCTCCGCCAAACAGGTCGAGCTGCAAGGTGTTTAGAACAATGTCAGACAGCGTGCCAGAGGAGAAACCCAAACTCTCGAGCCACTTCATTAGCCGGAGCGCCTCCAGTCAGTTAAAGTCGCAGCCGCGCTTCATTATCTCGCGGCGGACTGACTTCCCTCTCGCCCTCTTGCGTGCCGAAGCCTCATTAGCGGAGAATACGGAGCGTATTAACAGCTCCCTAACTTTAACTCTTCAAACTTGTTTTATCTTTACCCTGGCCAGAGGTCTCCCCTTTTAACCTGTTTTGGGTGCAGGGTGGGGAGTTTGGGTGAAAATTAATTTTCTGCTTAATTGCACCAGCTCAGCATTTTCCCCCTCCCCCCAACAAATGTTTTAAAAGTGGATGCTTTTTGAGCTAGTAGCTGACACTTCCTCTGCGGGCATTTAAAGGGCGCTTTCCAATTAGTAGAGCTTCCTGATCAAGCCTCCTGGTCGTGTTGACAGATACCAGTTAGCTTCCTGGCACAACCGGAATATCGACTATCCCAGTATTTTTCAAACTGGAAGGTGTGCCATGGGTAGGTGTAAGTGGGTCACGTTGCACCTAGCTCTTTGCAAGTACAGAGCTGAACATACAGGGTACAGAGCTGCTGGGCAGGGCAGGTTCTTGGTGGGAGAGCGGCAGGGTGCTTTTCCCTGAATTGGGGGGGGGATGGGACACTGGAAAGGGGGGAGGGCTGTGTGGCTGGAGAAGGATCCAAGTCTGCATTCTGCTTAGATTTCTGAGCTGGAATGCTTGAATTCCGAGCTTGAATTTCCAGCTGTTTAAAGGGACTTCTGGCTGGTGGCTGCTTGGGCTGAAAGCCTAAATTGATGGTTTAAAGCCTTCCACTGATGGCCATAACATCACTTCCAAGTTAAGTTATTTCGGACCAACAACAGGGACCAAATGTGTACACCTGTGGACTGGGCAGGAACAGGTTAATGGCATCACTTCCAGTGGGTCCCAACAGATATGTCGTTCTGAAATCTGTCTGTCCTGGTGCTAAATATTTTGAGAGCCATTGAACTATCAGCTATAGCCAATCAACCCAGCCTTATTACACTGGCTGCACTACAGTTTGTTTTCTCATTCCTCTCTTCTGAATCCAGGAAGTAGGAAGAGGAGTGGGCGGGCACCCCCGCAGACCCACTGTCTTCCTCGGTCAGCCCCGTGGGTGGGCTAACCGTGAATGACTCTCTATGCTCATTCTCTCCATTTTCCCCATTTCTTCTCAAATATTTCACTTTTTCTTCCTCCCCCCTCCCCGCTACTTCACCTTGATCTTTTACAGAGGTCAGGTGAGAAAGCCAAGTGAATGACCGGAGTGCTAATATCTCACATTATCACCTTTGGTGATTCACATCACACCCTGGCCTGGCCAGGCCAGGCCAGATTGGATCCTGGGCTGGCGGCCCAATTGCTGCTGCTGAACCTTGAAAGATCAGCCTAGTAATCATGGCAATCACGCGGCAATTAATCATTCATTTGGAGTCCTATCTTGGCTTGCCCTTCTTGCGAAAGATCAGGGTAGGTCTACAAGCTCCCACAGTAATTTAGAACAACTGGAATGTAAAACTGTGGCATGCAAGGGTGTTAAGGTTTAAAATCCCATCCGTTTTTAACAAAAGCCATTTAGATATTGCAAATAAAGTTCCACTAATAACCTTACAAAACCCTTCTGTGCCCAAAGAAAACCAGTATTTCCAGTGCTGGTTTGAAATTCTGAAGTAGCCTGTGATATTTCAGCATATTGACCTATGACTGTATAACCTAAATCCAGCAGTCTTTAACTTGTCAAGTTCTGGAACCTAACTCAGACAACAACCTACAACCTGCAACCCACTTTCAAGAACCTGGTGGGTGTGACCCTAACCCTAAACCTCCTCTTTCTCTGCTGAGTGGTGTACTGGAACAGCGGAGAGCAGGTAGGTGGGTGGGAGACCAAGCGGAGTCACTGAAGATCGGGGAGTCTGGTCAAAGCAACCCCTGCCATGACCCACCTGAGGTCAAGTAGCAAGGCACTTTTGGGTCTTGACTAGTGGTGTGGTGGTAAATTTTGAAGTGTAGGATCTCATTATGACACACCCAATAGCCAAGTGCCATTAAGACTTTGACAACAACAAAAATATCTTTACATGTCTTTATGAGACCATTTTCTTCTTTACTCTTCTTCTCTTTTCTAGACATTTTTTCCTTAAGGAAAGGGAAAATTTGTTCCCTTACCTGGCGGTTACATTGCAGCTGCATCAGTGCTGGAAAATTGGATAGGATGGGACCCTAACTCATCTACAAAAATAATTCACTTGTGCCAAGCCTAAGTGTGCTCAATCCAATCCTTTAATGAATGTAACACATTCATTTCAGTGGGTCTGGTTATACCCAAGTCTGTGCAGCAATTGGTCCAATTGGCTCAACACTGGCCCTGCTGTGCAGGACCAGGCTGTCTGAAAATTAGCCGGGGGGGAGAGAAGCACACAGAAAGTGGCTCCTGTTGCCGTCCTTGCCTGCCAACTCTGGAATGGCATGCATGTTATACACCCTTCTCTTCCTCCTCTCCTTGCTTAAAGAGATGTCAATAATAGATAATGGAGCATCCTTCTTGTCAAGTTCCGTCCCCAGGCTGTTTTGACATGTTCTAAAGAATTTGTCAGCCATCTTTCAAACCAAAAGGGGTGAGACTGAGTCGTGTAAGGAGGTGAAAGGGCTGTTGGGGGTGGAAGAAAGAGCACAAAAGCAAAGGAGACCCTCATTAAGGCTTTGTAATTTGCATTCCGGCTGTTAAATAATATATTGATTTGCTCCTTCGGCTTTAATTTATTTGCTTTTGCCTTGCGACACACGTGCCTCGGCCCCGTGTTCCGTGACAGATGATTTTGTCAGGGATATCAGACAGGGGCAAGCTCCTCCTCTCAATTTCATCCAATTTCTCAATGTGACCCCAGGGGCTACGTCCTTGTTCACAGCTACGGAGCAGATGAGGTCTTGACCAGGTAGAAATCAGAGGAAGTGCCAACGGTAGGGGAGGGCAGGTGAATGGGTGGGGGGCCAACTTTGATTCGACCAAGACCGACGTCTCTGGCAAGATTTATGTCTTCTAGGAACACTAGCCTAGGACACTGTGTGGGATGGAGCTTCAGAACAATATGGCTACCGGAGCACTGAAGTGCACAGTTGTCAGATCTCTGAATTTCAGCTGGAGACTGAGATTTCCAAGAGTCATCTCAGCCTCTCCAGTTAGGCCCCCAGATCTCAGAGAATCCCCTCCACTGCTTCCCTCTTCCATTCAGTATGTACGGTCGTATGTAGTAACAGGGTGACCCCCAAAAAAACAGAACCCATAAAAATTTTATTAAATCCTACAAAGGTCCAGATTCTTTCATATACAACAATCCATGGTTGACCAAGACATATTGGGGAAGATTATTGTTCCAATATTTCATGCACAAAGTCGACTTGTATACCCTGAAAGAAAAAAGAAGAAAAATTAAAATTAACAGTTTTATTCAAAGATTTGTGGGTTCTGGTTTTTTTGGGGTCACCCTGTACTTCTGGTGCTGCTGCCGGAAAGGATAGCATTTGCAGCCCTCCAAACCTCTGCTATTACTTTCCAATTAGTGCCCCAGAGTGCCTTGTGCTGCAACAGTAAGTATAGGGCTCGCTACTATCTGCCTGCACATGCCTGATCTTGTCTGATCTCCGAAGCTAAGCAAGGGCAGGCCTGGTTAGTACTTGGATGGGAGACGGCCTGGGAATACTGGGTGCTGTAGGCTTGTACCATAGTCTTTTGAGACTGAAGGTTGCCAACCAACCAGGTATCTGGAGTAGGAGCATATCCTCCATGGATATGGGGAGGAGGGCATGTGCTGCATTCTGCCATATGAGCCAGTCATGGAGGGCTCCTCAGGGGCTGCATTGCGGCTGCATCGTCACTGGAAAGTTGGGTAGGATTGGCCCCCAAGAAACACTCACTTAGAAAAGTTCTTGCCTCTCCAATCTGTTATTAACTCCTGGACCGCTTGCATCTGCAGCTTGGACCTTTTCCCACTTCGGCCTTCCGCCTTCCGCCTTCATTTGCGCCACCGAAAATGAATTTGTAATTGGAGGTGAAAATGGATTATCCATTTAGCGAACAGCAACCAGCTGCTGAAGTGGGGAGGGCTTGGAGAAGCAGAGGACATGGAGAAGGTTGAAAACGTAAATGCTCCTTTTTGACTTTTTAAATGACAAACTCTGGGCGCAATCCCAGCCCACTTCCCAGC
>NC_089836.1:3962457-4042457 GCF_035046505.1 Tiliqua scincoides | reverse complement strand
CCCAGGGAGCACACAAGACCACAAGAGACCTGCATCCTGGTGCCTTCCCTTGCATCTGGCATTCAGAACTAACCCACTTCTAAAACCAGAAGGTTGCATTTACCCATCATGGCTTGTAAACATGTGATGGACTTCCTCCATACGTTTGTCCAATCCCCTTTTAAAGGCATCTAGACCAGACGTCATCACCACATCCTGTGGCAAGGGATTCCACAGATTAATTACACACCGGGTAAAGAAATGTCCAGAGAGAGGACCCACTTCCAACACCAGCTTGAAACATGGGCCCCAGCGCCCAAAGGTTTCTTTCCTGCCCAGGAGTGGTCCGTCAGCATGACTGGCTAATGTGTTTTTTTCTGCCCCATCTTTCCTTCCAGGCCAATTGGAAGGAGAAAAAGGGGCAAAGGCTGGCATGGCGGCAGCATGAGTTCAGTTTTGATAGGAAGGACAGAAACAGAGCAGAAGAGGAAGTGTGGGTGGGGGAGAGTGATGGGCTGATGTGTCAGACGCTCTAGCCCATGACACTCCTCTCCTCCACTCTTCCTCTTCAAATCAAGGGAACAGACAGAAGCAGTGGCTGGTAGACACCCTGATAAGGGTGGCATTGACACACCACCATGGGCTTTGGGGCTCTGATGGATTTGTGGGTCCTTCTGTGTATGACAGCAGATTTCACAGAATGCCAATGAGCGCCGTTTGTCTCCAGGTTCCTGGACTGTCAACTTTCATGAGTTTTTCGATGTGTTTTTGTTTCCATGTTCCATGCAATGCTGCCCTCTACAGATCTTGTGCAGAAAAACCAGCTGGAACCATTTAGTCAAGAACCTCTCTGAATACCAGTGGCAGGGAAGCAGAGGCAGGAGGGAGGCAGGCCTTTCTTTCCTGCTTCTCCACTTCCCACTGTAGGAAATAGGAGGCTGGACTAGACAGACCCATGACCTGATCCAGCAGGGCTCTTCTTACATTCTTCGGAATGTCCACACAGTCCAGCAGGCTGTTTTCAACCATGGCAAGTCAGATGCTTCTGAGAAAGCTGCAAGAGCCTGTGGCTGGTTTCAGCGCCATTATTTCACACCCCTTTCACACACCCACACACGAAAGAATGAAATAAGTATTTTATTTTTATTTTGTTTACTGATCCTTGCCGGAGCTGGCTTTGTCATATTTCTTAAGTGCTCTTAGTTTATTCTCTTGCTGGTGGACTTGCTGAATAATTCCATAACCATATTGAGAAACTCGAGAAGTATTTCTGCTCCAATCTCTTCACCTCTGAAATACCAGCTGAACTGGCATCTCTTTTGCTGCCAGCTGGATTGTTTTGATCTTTGGAGGAAAAGAGAGAGGGTTTCCCCACCCCCTAAAAAACTGGTTGACCCAGAGAGGGGGATTACAGACTGGGCACTTATACTCTATACAGTGGTTCTCAAACTTCTTAGCACTGGGACTCGCTTTTTAGAATGACCAGCCGGATGGATGGATGGATGGATAGGGGTATAGAAGCAGGTGGGATAGGTAGGTAGGTAAGGGATGAGACTGGGGACCCCCTGGGATGCAATCTTCCTACGGACTCTCCTGGTTCTTGTTCTGTAGCTGCTTGAGGGCACAATCCTAACCAACTTTCCAGCTCGGACATAGTTGGAAGCTAAGCAGGGGCAGGCCTGGTTAGTACTCGGATGGGAGACCGCCTGGGAATACCAGGTGCTGTAGGCTTATACCATCATCTTTCGAGACTGAAGGTTGCCAACCAACCATTCTGCATCCTGCAGTGGGGAGGGGGCCTCCCCAAGGTAAGGACATGCTTGTTATCTTACCTTGGGGCTGCACTGTGCCTACATCATTGCTGGAAAGTTGGTTAGGATTGCACCCGAAGACATATTTTTTCTATATATCGCTGTAGGCACCAGAGCAGTGAAACTGCATCGGTCCGAAGCACTGGAGACTGAAAGAATGACTTTGAATGAAAGTCTTTCCACGGGATTTCTCACTAGAGGGCAGACGTGGTCTTTCTCCTGGCTCTGCCTTCCAGTTGGTGTGTGTATATATTCCTATTTTCTGCTAATGAGTAAGTCAGAGGTTTGGTGAATCACTCCAGGAAATGACCTTGTCAGGAGGCACTTTATCGTCTATTAACCTCATTTAGCAAATCTGTCATTTGGGAAACATGACAAGCAGGTGTTGGAGGCAGGCTGGCTTTTCCTGGAAGCCTGGGGATGGAGGAACCCAGGATGCCCTGCTCTTCTAGCCTGTGTTAATTCATCCGGAATATGGTCGCATCCATTTGTGGACCAGAGTCCTCTATTTCAGTGGTTTTCAGGTTCAGAACCAATGGGTTGAAACTGCAGGCAAGGAGTCCGAGGCTAGATATGAGGAATTTATTAACTGTAAATCCCCAGCCCTGTAATATCAGCCTCATGCACTTTGTGGCCTCTCGCTCTTTGGAGGCTTTCAGATAGAGGCCGGAAGGGCACCTGTTGGGAATGCTGTCAACGTTGCCTACAATCAATGCACAGGGGGCTGGACTAGAGGACCTCAGAAGTTCCCTCCAACTCTCATGTTCCACGATTGCCAAGAAATGGGACCCACCTCAAGCCCCAACTCTTCAAAATCCCAGTGGGAGAGAAGAGTGAGCAAGTGAGAGCATACCCAGCAGTGACCTGCATCATGCTGTGTCCCATCCCTTCTTTCCTTCCTGGCCAATTGGCAACAGAGGTGGGACAGAGATTGGCAAAAAGGGTGGTGCGTGCTGATTTTTGATAGGTGGAGAAAGAGAAAGAGGAAGTGAGGCATGGCAGGGGTGGGCAAACTTGCAACTTTAGGGACCCTGGACCTTTAACAATTGTATAGAAGAGGGAATTTCAGCAGGCGCAGCTTGTCATCTCACAGATGAAAAAGGCCCATCCAGTCTAGCTTCCTGTGTCTCACAGTGGCCTACAGTGAGCAAGTCAAGACATCAAGAGACCTGCACCCTGTTGCACCTACTTGCACTTGGCATTCAGAGATGGTCTACTTCTAGAACCAGAAGATGGCTCATATTCATCACGGCTTGTAACATGTGATGGATTTTCCCTCCATCCACCTGCCTAATTCCCTTTTAAAGGCATCCAGGCCAGACTCCATCACCACCCCCTGTCGCAAAGAGTTGCACAGGCTAATCATATGCTCAGTAAAGGCATATTTTCTTTTGTCTGTTCTAAAATGCTGGGTTCTAAAACGAGGGGTGGAGAATTCCCACCCCTCTCACCTACTGGGCTCTTGGAGGCAGGTCCCATGTTGCAAGCTAAAATCCACTAAAATTGAGTGTTGGGAGAGTTAGAACAGACAAAAGAAAGTATTTCTTTACTCAGCATGTGGTTGGTCTGTGGAACTCCTTGCCGCAGGATGTGGTGATGGCGTCTGGCCTGGACACCTTTAAAAGGGGATTGGACAAGTTTCTGGAGGAAAAATCCATTACGGGTTCCAAGCCATGATGTGCATGTGCAACCTCCTGATTTTAGAAATGGGCTATGTCAGAATGCCAATGCAAGGGAGGGCACCAGGATGCAGGTCTCTTGTTATCTGGTGTGCTCCCTGGGACATTTGGTGGGGCCGCTGTGAGATACAGGAAGCTGGACTAGATGGGCTTATGGCCTGATCCAGTGGGGCTGTTCTTATGGTCTTATGTTCTAAGCTGAGATTGGAGGTGCATCCCAGCTCTTGGCGACGACTGGACTAAGGGATGGGGTGTTGAGTTACGCTGCGTTCTGAGGAACCCTGACATTCCTTGAAAGCTTATTGGGGTTCTTCAGCATGAAATCTATAGCAGCAGGCAAAGTTCCCACACCTCTGCCACCCTGATCTTATTATGATATGTGTATTAGCAGAACAGTTTTGGGGGTAGTCTAAGATGTTCACAGTTCAGGTCTAACAAGCTTGGCCAGTACCTTACATAAAAAACATAAGAACAGCCCCACTGAATCAGGCCATAGGCCCATCTAGTCCAGCTTCCTGTATCTCACAGCGGCCCACCAAATGCCCCAGGGAGAACACCAGATAACAAGAGACCTCATCCTGGTGCCCTCCCTTGCATCTGGCATTCTGACATAACCCATTTCTAAAATCAGGAGGTTGCGCATACAGATCATGGCTTGTAACCCATAATGGATTTTTCCTCCAGAAACTTGTCCAATCCCCTTTTAAAGGCGTCTAGGCTAGACGTCAGCACCACATCCTGTGGCAATGAGTTCTACAGACCAACCACACGCTGAGTAAAGAAATATTTTTTTTTGTCTGTCCTAACCCGCCCAACACTCAATTTTAGTAGATGTCCCCTGGTTCTGGTATTATGTGAGAGTGTAAAGAGCATCTCCCTATCCACTCTGTCCATCCCCTGCATAATTTTGTGTGTCTCAATCATGTCCCTCCTCAGGCGTCTCTTTTCCAGGCTGAAGAGGCCCAAACGCCATAGCCTTTCCTCATAAGGAAGGTGCCCCAGCCCAGTAATCATCTTAGTCGCTTCATGAAATGAGCGTGTGTCCTAGGCCATACCCCAGAGTCAGCTGGGTCCTGTGCACTGTAGACATATATGGGGATCTTCAAGCAGGGACATTAATATGGCAAATGTGCTTAGCCTTGGGAACCAGTGTGGGCTGTATGCAATGTCCGCTGCAAGCCACTAGAGGTCACCCAATTTCTTTACCTCTTGGACATGCTACCCAATAGGGGAATTAAAGGCTTCTCCACATATAAGTTTTGTGTTTAAATCTTCTGCAGGTAGAAGGAAAAGAGTGGGGAGGAGCTCCAATAATCAACATTAAGACTGCCATCCTACACACTCTTATGTGGGAGTAAATTCTATTGGGGAAAGGACTTACTTCTGAGTAGGCTTGCACTACCTGACTAGCTGAATTATAAATGCAATCTTTCAATGGAGATCTTGGGCTTTGGGGTGACCTCAGCTCTCTGTTCTCATAGGGTCAAGTGCATCATTTCCAGGCCCACATCCGTGCTCCTGGCCCCCACATAGATTGAGGAAGACTCTGCTGTCGGCACTTACCCCTGAGCAAACAGGCCCAAGATTGGGCTGTAGATGTAACTGTTTGCAGATGTCTAGCTTGGGGGGCAAGAGGCACTCTGTACGTGGCTGGTGGGTCTGTATGATACGCATAATAGATACAGATGTTGGGGGGAATTGGCAATATGGTTTTCCAGTGGCAGTGGGGTTGGGGGAACATCCTGCACTTGTTCGGAGGATCTGTGTGAGCTCTCCTGGAGAGGGGTGTGTGGATAGCAAGAGATGGGGGGGGGGGGAGAGTGGCATATGGTTGCAGTGATCCCATGGCAAAAGGAAACCACTGAATATATTGAATACTGCATTTACGTTCTGTATCTGGAGAGGGAGAGATCAAAAAGGTCTGATAACACCTGAATGCTTCATACAGCACATGTATTTCGGCATCAGCTTTTGTGGACTCAGGCCCACTTCCTCCCACGTGTGTGGAAGCGGCAATGGTCACAGTTTCCCAAGCAGCAATGGAGGGGCCAGGCACTCTGCACATGTTCAGAGGCTTCCTTTGTTTTCCTTTATTTCCTCACTGGATCAGGCCAAAGGCCCCTCTATTCCAGCCTTCCAGTGGGGGTGAGTGGGTGGGTGGGGGGTGAGAATGGAGTCCTTGCCTCCCAGTGGGGGTGGGTGGGGGGTGGGAATGGAGCCCCAGCCCCCCAGGGGGCCTGCCCCGTGCGGAGGGCTGCAGTTCCTCCTGCCGCCTCTGCAGCGCCGCCGCGCCGCGCGCCTCTGGGCCTGCAGGGGGCGCTGCCGGGGCCCTGCGGAGGGGCGGAGGGAGGGAGGGAGGGAGGGAGGCGGCGGCGCCGGAGCCGAGCGGGGGGCGGGCCAGGCGCGCTCGTAGGCCGCGTCTCCTCCTCCTGGCCCCGGCCGGGCCTGCCAGGCCGAGCTCCCGTCCCCGGCCCTCTCCGGCGGGCGGGCGGGATCGCAGCCCCGGCCCCGCCAGGCCGAGACATGTCCGGCAAGATCGAGAAAGCAGGTGGGTCGGGGGCGGGGCGCGGAGGGGGGCAGGCCCCGCCGGGAAGCAGGGGCTCCATCCCCCCACCCACCAGGGGCTGAGCCCCCACTGCACCCCCTGCCCCACAGATCTGGCCCTGGGGGACCCTTTCCAGCCCCCCTCCAGGAAAGAGGGGCTCCATCCCCCCCACCCATCAGGGGGCTGAGCCCCCACTGCACCCCCTGCCCCACAGATCTGGCCCTGGGGGACCCTTTCCAGCCCCCTTCCAGGAAAGAGGGGCTCCATCCCCCCACCCACCAGGGGGCTGAGATCCCGCCCCATGCCCCACAGATCTTGCCTTGGGGGTCTCTTTTAAGCCCCCCTCCCTTTCCAGCCTCCCTCCAGGAAAGAGGGGCTCCATCCCCCCCACCCACCAGGGGGCTGAGACCCTCATCCCGCCCCATGCCCCACAGATCTTGCCTTGGGGGTCTCTTTTAAGCCCCCCTCCCTTTCCAGCCCCCTTCCAGGAAAGAGGGGCTCCATCCCCCCACCCACCAGGGGCTGAGACCCCCATCCCGCCCCATGCCCCACAGATCTTGCTTTGGGGGTCTCTTTTAAGCTCCCCTCCCTTTCCAGCCTCCCTCCAGGAAAGAGGGGCTCCATCCCCCCCACCCACCAGGGGGCTGAGACCCTCATCCCGCCCCATGCCCCACAGATCTTGCTTTGGGGGTCTCTTTTAAGCCCCCTCCCTTTCCAGCCCCCTTCCAGGAAAGAGGGGCTCCATCCCCCCCACCCACCAGGGAGCTGAGACCCTCATCCCACCTCATGCCCCACAGATCTTGCCTTGGGAGTCTCTTTTAAGCCCCCCTCCCTTTCCAGTCCCCCTCCAGAAAAGAGTGGCTCCATTCCCCCCACCCACCAGTGGGGCTGAGAAGCCCCCCTGCCCCATAGAAGAGGAACTTGCCTTGGGGGTCTCTCTCCCCCCTCTTTTAAAGCCCCCTCTCCAGGAAAGAGGGGCTCCATTCGCCACCAGACAGTGGGACTGAGAGGCCCCCTGCCCCATAGAAGAGGAACTTGCTTTGGGGGTCTCTCTCTTCAGAAAAAAAGACTCCCTTTTTGTGATGCTGTTGGGCAAATGCAGTAAAAAGAGGCAGGCACCCAGAATGGGAGTAGCATGTCCTCCCCGAATAATATGCAGTGAAGGAGGTTTTGTCCTGCCCCATAAAAAACCTGCAAGCCTCCAGACTGCTGGGGGGGAGGGTCTCTCTTTGCAGTGCCATGAGATAAACTGAATTTTAAAAAATCTCCAAAATAATGGAGTAATTTGCCTCCCAAATAATTTTTGCTGAACCCCTGCCCTATAGAACACCCTTCATAGGAGACTCTGTCCCCAGTGTCATGGGCTAAATACTCCCCTGAAGATACTACAGTCACCCCCTCCCATTCCAATAAAATTCAATCAAGCAGGTCTTGTCCTCCCCCCCATAGAATATCTGCAGCCCCTCCTTGTATAACAGTCTCCCTAGTGTCATAAAAACTGACTCCCTAGTGTCAGTTCCCCCCATTAAAAAAAACAAAACTTTCTGAAGGCTCCCATGTCAGACTTGCTCTTGCCCCATAGAAAAAGAATTTGCAGCAGCTTTTAGGTACCCCTCCCAGAAAATCCCCATAAAAGGTGTAGCTACAGGTCCCTTCCTCCACAGGACACCTGCAAACCCCCCCCCCCCAATCAAAGACTCATTCCAGTGCTGTGGAGTAAATAGAGTCAAGCACCCCACCTCACTAAAACAGATTTCCTCCTGCCCTATAGAATTATGTGGCCCCATAGAAACAGATTTCCTCCTGCCCTATAGAATTATGGGGCCCCATAGAAACAGATTTCCTCCTGCCCTTACCCCTTCATAAAAATAACTTCCGCCCCAGTGCCATCAAAATATGTAGATGAACCGTGTCCAAATATAATGAGTACCTACAAAATTACTCAATGAAGATTGTCTTGCACCCCATAGGAATTATGAGGTGCTGCTTTTAGTTCCCCTGGAAAGCTCCCTAGAAGTTGTTTCCCACTGCCCCAGAGAACACCTGCACTTTGTAATGACCCAGTTCCTTATTAATAATAACTTAGTATTATTTAATAAAAATAATCAGTGTTTATAGAGGAAAGGAAGATGTTTGTAGATCGGAAGAGGATTAATAAGACTTAATCCTTAGCATTTGTCCAGCACTTTCTGAGGGTGCAGATTGCTTTGCAACCTCATTACCTTGACAACCCTGCAAGGTAAGCCAGTGTGGTTATCCCCACGTTGCAGCGCATGGCAGAGGTGTGACTCAACTTGGAGGCAGGCCTTGATTTCACACACTCCTGATCCAAAGTACATCCCTTCCCTTTGATCCTTAAAGCTCCCGTTGAACAGATTCTTGCCCTGTGAAGCATCTTCTGCCCCTCAGGGTACAGATTTGCTCCTGAAGTCTTCCCCAGAGTCCTATCACCTTGCAGCAAACCCTTGATGGTCCACCAGAGACGCAGCCTCCCAACCCAAATGGCCCCTTTCTTCCAACCTCCCGACACATTTTTTCCCTACTGCTGGCTGATAGACCATCTCTGGGTTCCAGGGCAGCATAGTTTTCCTACTAGAACCACAGAGCAGTGTCAACTTCCTTCCACCCCATAAATCAACAGTGTCCTCTCCTGTACTCCTTTCATAAAAATCTTTATGAAAGAAAAAAAGTAATGTCAGTTCCTTAAAAAACTGGTTTCATAAGGATTAGTAATTTAATCAGTTTCAAACTTGTAATTGACTTTTTTTTTTGGAGGGGGGGGCTTGACTTGTTCCAAGATAGTCTTGTCTAATTCAGAGCTCTCAGTGTAGGCCAAAATGATGCTCTCAGTGTAGGCTTTTGGTGTTCTCAGAATTGAAAGTGCAGCAGGGAAGTCCATTCTGTGGTTGCGCCTTTTTTAAAAGTTTTTTTTTTTTTAAATATTCAGCTTACAGTAATTTCCAAGTCAGCTTTTGTATTTGTTTGAAACAACGAAGTGTGGCTCATTCGAATATTGTTTTCCTATTCAGAATTTCCATTCAGATTTTTTTTCCTCACCGTTGTAAAACTTTCTGAAACATAGATATGCTATGTGACATTCAGATGGCATATTTTTTCTTAGTTTGTGGTTACTTAATGTAAGTCAGACACGCTCAATTGGATCCTAATGGATTAGGGCGTCGGTACATTTTTCTCCCAGAAAATGTTCCAGGGAAAAATGTTTTCGAAAACCCACATCACCAATGTTGCGTTTTAAGAGATTTGCTTCCAAGTCCCACATTAACAGACTTATGGAGATGTCACCCAAAAATAATCCGAAGGTAACCTTGTTTTCACAGGGTGCCTCATAGCGCTCCTGTGGGTCAGAGAGAGCATGCTCCTGTAAGCTCCTGTAAGCAACGACTCAGTGTTGACACTGCCCTCTTTAAGCCCCATAGAACAGTTTTCCAGCTGCCTAACTCTGCAGAGTAAACTTTGATTTGCCCCAGTATTCTTGTGAGTCAAGAGCAGTTGGAGATATGTAGGGGAAAACCCACGTTGGTCTTGTGAGTACCTTCCACCTTGCTCTGTGTGGTGGTGCATCTCAAGTGGGACATTCCAGAACCAATGTCCTGGAGCTACCCAGCCCCGTTGGGGTTTTTTTTTTTACAAAGTAATCTTTGTGACAACTGTCTTCTGGTGTTCCTTGAAACGCTTCTTTTCCTGGGAACTTGTGGCAACTGGGGCACAAAGTTTTTATAACGAGGGACATAGCTTGATGGTTCAGCTGGCAGTGCTGAGTTGCTCTTCATGGGGAAGGCAAAATGCCATCAGTATTTCTGCTTGTCTTCCTTGTCCAAAGCATTGATTCTGGTTTGGCTGCCTTGCCTGTATCCTGAGAAGAGAGCAGGTGGGGAGAGATGCTTCCCCATTTAGAAGCACCTAACTGGGCTGCCCTGTTGTGGTTCTCTGAACTCCTGGTTTGGTGGTCGTTTTGGATTTTTCCGTCATCCCTGTTTCCAGCGCCTTTTTTTGGTGCACCAGGGGTGCTGTGTTTAAAGATTCAATTAGTGTTTTGCAAATCAAGCGGCGAATTTATTTGGTTTCATTATGCAGCGTTTAATTAGCAGGGAGAAATCAATGTTGTATTGTGTTTCGTGGTGTAAGGACTCGGTAGAGATCTTCCTGGGGGAACGTGCGGTGAAAACAGTGTGGCACTGTGTTCCTTCTTTTCCAATGGAACAAGCAATTGCTTAGAGCTGCCCTTGCTTTGGCTGGTGGTTGAAGGAACCCAGGGCTGGTTGTTCCGAGCCCATTTTGGCCCTGGCATTTGAGCTCTGCATAGTATTGGATTCTGACTTCCAGTGTTACTATGGTGGAAGGGGCTCTGGCGAGCCAGAGAAGCCCTCTTACCTGGCTGCTGGCTCTTGTCGCATAGGCAGTTGCGTCCACGTTCCTGAAACGCGTCGAGCAAATTGTTGTACCCCTGAAGCTGGTCCTGAATGCGAGGTGACTCTAGATGAGTGTCCGGGGCAGCATTTTCCAAACTACACGTACTGCTCCTGAGTCTTTCTGTCTCTTCTTCCAGTTGGAAGGAGATGGGGCTAGACCAGCCATTTTCAACCACTGTGCCGTGGCATACTGGTGTGCCGCGAATGGTCCCCAGGTGTGCCGCGGGAATTGAAGAGTGGGTCATTTATCAATAGGACCATTGGGGATGTGAGCCCCCACTGACAGCACAGTGTGCCTTGTCGATTGTCAAAAAGCTGATGGTGTGCCTTGACCATTTTAGTGCCTTGCCAGTGTGCCGCGAGATGGAAAAGGTTGAAAATCACTGCACCAGACAGACCCCTCCAGTGCCACTACTGACAAAGCTCTGCCCATCGACTGGGTATGGGCAGGCAATGGGATGTGAAACAGAGCCCTTGATGGCAAACGATAGAGACAGGAAGGGACATAAAGGAGAAGGTGGTCCTCCAAGGAAACAGATTCTCAAGCCTGTTGGCCTTTCAAGGTTGCAATCAGCTCCTTGCATTGGGCCCAGAAAAAGGCTGGTGACCAACGCAGGTGAAGAAGAACTGGCATAATGTGGTTAGATTGGGCTGCTGGCCGCTGCATTCTGTGTCAGCTGTCGTCTCTGCTCTGTCTTCAAGGGCGGTCCTAGGCCAAGCATGGTACAGTCATCCAGGCACAGTGTTGTTAGGGTGTGGATTATTGACCACTAGCCAAGGCTGTTCAGAAGGAAATGAGGCCAGAGTCATGGAGAGCTGAGATGGGCAGCCTCTTTGCTGGGAAGGTGCTTTGGGTGCTCCCAGGTGCCCCGTAATAATTTTATTTAGTTTGCAGCCTGCTCTGAGAACCTCCTCGCTTGAACACGGTTGAGCAGCAACTGTTACCCTGCACATGCCTGATCTTGTCTAATTTCGGAAGCTAAGCAGGGTCAGGCCTGGTTAGTACTTGGATGGGAGACCGCCTGGGAATACCGGGTGCTGTAGGCTTATACCATGATCTTGGAAGCTAAGCAGGGTCAGGCCTGGTTAGTACTTGGATGGGAGACCGCCTGGGAATACCGGGTGCTGTAGGCTTATACCATAGTCTTTCGAGACTGAAGGTTGCCAACCATCTCCCTATACTGAACACTATCTCCCGATCTTGTCTGATCTCGGAAGCTAAGCAGGGTCAGGCCTGGTTAGTACTTGGATGGGAGACTGCCTGGGAATACTGGGTGCTGTAGGCTTATACCATAGTCTTTCGAGACTGAAGGTTGCCAACCATTCTTAAAGCTGTAGAGACTGATGGGTTGTTGTTTGCCATAACAGCTGAATGGAGAGCCATGTTCCAGGAGCAGTCCTACCAGGAGATGCTGAAAGGAACCTGAACCCAGAATCCAGAGCTCCAGGCTGGTGTCCTGCCAGTGATTTATGGTCCCTCCCTGGGCCTTTAATACTGTGGCATTACCAAGAAAAGTGTAGCTTAAAGACTCCTTGAGGCAGCACACGAGCACATGGGTGCCTGTCTGGGTGTAAGAAGGGAAAGGAAGTTTTGAAAGGGGTGGGGGCACATTTGCAAAGAGCAGAGAAGAGACAGCTGGAGTCCGCTGGCATGCAAGGCAGCTGACTTGCGACTTAGCGAAAAACCTGAAACTGGAAACAATTTCTAAATTTAATTTTTGGGTGTGGATTGTCCTTTTGGGCTCTCTGTCAAAGAAAGGAGGGGGGAGCAGCCCTCTCTGCGCTGGTGCAACTTGGTTGCCCTTTGGTGAGAAACTTGCTCATTTATCCCGAAACCTGTAATTTACTGTGGCAACTGTCATCGCCGGGACTCATTTTGTGGGTGGATGAAGATGGCCAGTCCTTCCTTTTGCCAGCAAAGCAACTGCATGCCCTCCCTCCATTGGTTCCTTTAGGGCTTCTATCCTGTGTAGGAAAGCTTTCAGGCATAGCTAGTTCAGCTTCCTGTATCACACAGTAGCCCACCAGATGCCTCGGGCAGCATGCAAGACAACAAGATGAAAGCAGCCACGGGAGTGGAGTGCTAGGATCAATTTCTATACGTTTCCACTTGGCCCCCACCTGCCTTCGGATCTGCCATTAGGGATATGGGTTGGCACCCCCTCAAGGCATGGTACCTGGGGCAATGTACCTCCCTGCCCCCTAGCTATACCACTGACATCAGGCCAATTGGCAGAAGAAAAGAAGGGATAAAAGAAATCTGTCCAGTTCCTGTTTCAAGGCATTTAGGCCAGACACCATCATCACATCCTGTGGTAAGGAGTTCCACCAATTCATTACACAGCTGAATGACCAAGCTTGCACGGGCAGACATACATCCTTCTTCCTAGAAGCTTGCAGTAGGTCATCTTTTCCTTGCAAATCTCTTACAGTTTTCTGAAGTGGATATTGTAATCTAGGAAATCTCTCCATGCACACCTGGGTCCAAAGGATGTTAAAATAGCCCTTGGGGGAAATGTACTCCATATTTAGAAACTTTTTTAAACCTGCCAACTGTCATGCAACAAAAGAGCTTAAGGGGAAATCAATAGTTTAGTTTGGATTTGGGCTTATGACGTGTGCCGGTCGGGTTCAGACTGAAAATATTCTGACTAATCTCTTGGCATGTGAACCTCTGTTGTGGGGCCTTTTGTTTGCAGTGAGTTTCAAAGCTTGACAAAAAAGCTGGTGTCGCCTGCTGGCGAAGAGCTCTGAAGTGGAGACTTCCCTCCTCTCACTTGATTGCCTTGGGGGAGCCTTAGTTTTCCTCATTTGCAGAATGGGGATATTGCTTACTGTGCAGAGATGTGGGAAGGCAAACATCAAAATAGCGCATATGAAGTGTTTGGCACTATACAAATGTATGCACAGGAGATTCCGTATCTACGGTTTCACTTATCTGCAGATGGGGATCTGTGTGACTCCCTTATGCCCCCGCTAGAGGTGAGGGGTTCCTCTTGCCTCCTAAAGGTCTTCAGAGCCCAGCAGAGGCTGCATCCATCAGCCCGCAGCCTCTGCTGGGCTCAGAATGACTGCAGTAAGGGGGAAAAAGTCACTTGCTGTCTTCTTCGGCCCTCCTAATGCCTTTTAAAGGCATAAAAACGTCACTTCCAGTTTGGGGTTTTAAAAAAAAAAAAAAGGAAGTGACTTTTCCCCCTTATTTCAGTCGTTCTAAGCCCAGCAGAGGCCGCAGGCAGACATGCAGGACCTCTGCCAGGCTCAAAAGAGCCTCTGGAGGTGTCCCCCCATATCAAAGGATTCAGGTATCCATGGGGGGTTGTTTCTGTATTGCTTTTCTAACATTCAAAGCGGTGTACCACAATATACAGAAGTGCCTTGTTGGTTGAGGAGGGGGAGAGTCTGAAATCCTTCTCAGGCGCAAGACAGTTTCTGCTGAAAGCCCATATTTCCGGCAGCTTCCTGGCGAGAGATTTTGAGCCCAAGACACCCCAAACGCACTCTCAAGTTCTGTTGACCTCAGAGGCTCGGGCTTCTTAGAGAGATTACATAAGCAGAGACGGCGGGTGCATGTTCTGCAAGTCTTGTTTTCCACCTCTCTGAAAAATGCATGGGCAGGAGTCTGCATTTCCAGTTGTCTGACATTGGAAGCAGCTGTAAAGTGCATTATTCATTGGAGATGGTAACATTCAGCAGCTGGGGAGAATATGCGGACAGGCTTGGAATAGCTCGCTGTGAGCGCCCGGGTGCTTTCTGTGCCGTTTTTTTTTGTGGTGCTGCAAAGTAGTCCCTGCCCCCCCTCCAAATACTTGGGAAAGCAGCAAAATCTATTTGCACGTTAGACCCTCATATGCCCATTTCACAGATGAGGAAAACTGAAACGGTCTTGTTTGGCTTTTTCCCCTACCTGTATATGAAAATGTACTTGCAGCTGTGTAAAGGCTACCCACCTCCCATCGTCCTTCTAACGCGCTTAAGGTAGCTGAAAGTAATAGATGGTGGAACCCTCCTCTCTTCCATGGTTTTAGGATTATAGGAAGCATATATTTCCCTCTCACACAGCATCAGACCCACTAAAATTGAGTGGTGAGAGAACTAGAAAGACATAAGAAAATGACCCAGCGGGTCATTGATCTGTGAAACACCTTGCCGCAGGATGCGGTGATGGCATCTGGCCTAGACGCCTTGGAAAGGGAATTGGACAGATCGGTGGAGAGAAAGTCCATCACAGGTAACAAGCAATGATGGTCATATGCAACCTTCTGGTTTTAGAAGTAGGCTGGCTCAGAATGCCAAGCGCAAGGGAGCAGCAACAGTACCTTGTTGTTTTGTGTGCTCTGTGGGACATCTGGTGGGCTACTATGAGATCCAGGAAGCTAGACTAGATGGGCCTTTGGCCTGATCCAACCGGGCTCTTATGTACTTATGAAGCAGCCTTACGCAGAGTCTAGCTGTCACCCGAGACAGGCAGCATCTCTCCAGGGTTTCTCATGGTGGCCTTTCTCAGGCCTACCTGGAGATGTGACAGGGAATCGAACTCGGGACCGTCTCCATACAAAGCGAGAACTTTGCCATTGAGGTGCAGCGCCTCTTTCCTTTTCTGAAATGGAGATTAATCTTTCCAGTTTGCACAGTCCTGAAAAGTCTGCACTGCCTGAAGAATGTCTGGAATTTTGGTTCCAGGCTTGATTTTGGGGGGGTTGGGAGGGAGGGAGGGGCAGAATTCTCCTGTGGCGGCCAAATTCCACACATGAGTTTAGAAACGGCCCGCCGACTGCCAGGGCCTCCTCCGGTGGGACGTACAAAACATTTCTTCAAGCAACGGGATTGCGTTAAAGTGATTTTTTTTCCGGAAATTTCCCAATGTGACTATTTTTTGCTTGTCTTTTTTTCTTGTTTGGAAACTTTCTAGGATCTTAAAATAAAGCTATCAGGAATAGGAGTTGGGGGGAAAACAGATGACTAATGATCAGCACTTAATGATGTTTACAAGGGAGCCTGACTGAAAATAAACGGCAGGTAGTGTTTTCTGAAGGCTGGTTCGAGTGGCTGCTTTTATCCCAGCTTTCCAATCTCCCTGTTCAGCTCAAGGTGAAAAAAGAGTCAAATCTTTTGCATGTCTACTCAGAAGTAAGTCCATTTATGTTGAATGAGGCTTGCTCCCAGGAAAGTGTGTATGGGATTGCAGCCTCAGTGGTGTCCCCTTGGTAGTCCTGCTACTGTGTCCGTCCGTCCGTCCGTCCTTCCTTCCAGATGGAGAGTAGCATGGCAATAGTACACATTCGGTTTTAATGGAAAGAGGAGGAGGATGAAAGGGGGGGGAGCTGACAAATGAGTGGGTGATGGGGGGGTGGCCAGAGCAACCCCCCAAGCTGAACATGTGGGCAGGGTTTATCTTTATTACAGTGGTTCCCAATCTTTTACGACTGGGGGCTCTCTTGACCTACTGGACCCATTGGCTATGGCTCCCCATTAGGGCTACAATCCTATACACTGTATAGGGTGATGGGTTTCGGGGGAGGGGGGGGTTCCGTGGCTCCCCAAAGAGCGGCGGCTCACAGTCTGGTCACCATGACTCTAGGACATCTAGCCAAAGTGACCATCCATACTGTACAGGCCAGAACCTTAAGGCACTATGGCAGTGGTATCTTTGCCTAACGGTTGGATTGCAACTGACTTCCAGGTCCCAACCTGCATGCTGAGACCCTCTAGACCAGGGGCCTCCAAACTTTTTGGCCAGAGGGCCGCATGAAATATCTGGCACAGTGCTGAGGGCTGGGAAAAAAATTTAAATATAAAATTTAAATAAATTAGAGAGGGAGCTTAGCTGAATGAATATATGAATGAGTGGGCTCATTCACTCAGCCTCTCCGGCCCTCAGAACACCCTCCAGATGCAATCGGAGCACAGCTCTGTCATGTTCAGTCAAGTGGGCCAGAGGCTTTCAGGGGACATGAGGCTGGCCGCGGGCTGGATAGAGGCTCGCTGCGGGCCGCATCTGGGCCGCGGGCCGGGGTTTGGAAACCCCTGCTCTAGACTGAATGAGGTGGCAGAGGTTGTAAGGCACAATATTAGATATACATTTGCTTAGCCGTTTTTCTTCCCCAAGCAGGACTTTGGGAGAGCAGCCCAAGAGGGTGTCTGAGGTGGTAATTGTCCCCGGGGGCTATGCACCCACCCCCCGCTGGCTCGGGGCAATTAGAGCATTGTAAACAAGTTGATTTAGCGGGCCGGCCGTGCTCATCTGTCTGAACTGGAGCACTGGATGACATCATGCTCTTTATGTCTTTCTTTGGCTTGCATAAGGCTGCCATTCTTGGCACAGGGGCTGGCTGAAGACGTTGGAGAGGCGCAGAATGGCCCGGTTTTGGGTGGGGTGCCGAGGAAAGAACTTCACGTTGCCGAAAGGCTTCGGTGATTGAGCGGAAAGGGGACAAAAAGCCTCTGTTTTAAGCGCAAAGGCAAAGAGAAGACATGCGAGCGTGGAGCCATTCAGACAATGAAGTGTGGGAATGGTGTCTCCCGGAGCTGGTTTTCCCGTGGTCAGCAGATGGGCCTTCAATTTCCTGCCTCTCCCACTGCCGGAAGCAGAACGAACCATGCGTCTAAGTGCGTGCATGTGGCTGTGGCGGCTTGCATAATTTATATTGTCAGCAGAACGTTGATTTCCCCTCCGCAGGGCTTTCTTAGCGCAGAAGAGAATCCTAGAATGCTGGCTTTGGCAGGGGCCCTGGAGGTCATCTAGCCTAACTCCCCGCTCAGCGCGTGTGACCACACCGTCCCCGAGAGGTGGCCGCCCATCCTCTGCTTGGAAACCTCCAACAGGGGGGAGTTCACAATGCACGAGGCAGGCTGTTCCAGTCTGGACAGCTCTTACGGTTCGAAATTTCTTCCTAGTCTAAATGTTTGTTTGATTTATTTATTTATTCATTCGTTCATTTATTTATTCACTCACATTTTTATACCGCCCTTCCTCCAAAGAGCTCAGGGCGGTTTACACAGCTGCTCCTCCCCTCCTTTTTGTCCTCACAACAACCCTGTGAGGTAGGTGAGGCTGAGAGAAAGTGACTGGCCCAGGGTCACCCAGGAAGCTTTGTGGCTGAGGGGAGATTTGAACCTGGATCGTCCAGGTCTAAGTCCACCTCCCAAACCACTACACCATCCTGGCTCTCTGTTCAGTGGGTCCTTGGCATCTACAAGGGTTCCGTTCCCTGACCCCCCCCCCCACAGATGGTTCAGTCTGCTTTAAAACTGTTTTTAACAGTAAAAAAAAAAAATCCCCTACCTTAGTGCCACAACTGTGCTGGCTGCAGGGTTGCAGGGCAGTCTCTGACCCTCCTAGAAGCCACTTCCGGGTTTTGCCAAGGGCCATAACCCCCTCCCTTGGCCCTAGTTAGCCCCAGAATTTACCGCAGAAGTGTGTCCAAATGCTTCTGCTGGGCATACTGATGCCAAGGGAGGGGGGTGTGTGTGGGTGTGACCCGGAAGTTGCTTCTGCCCTGCAGTCCACGGTGCCAGGAGTTGTGGGTGGTGGAATCCGCAAGTGCTGAGACCCACAGATGAGGAGGGGCCACTGTCCTTCCCTGTAGCGCTTGACGTTTCTGTTGTGCTTTCTGAGCGTCCAAACTCTTTGCTTGTGTTATCTTAAAACCCTATAAGACAAGAGAGACCCATTATTGGGGGGAAGTGGCTTGCCTGGATCCCCCAGTGAGTTCTTGGCAGACAGTGAGATTGGAACCAAGGAAGCCCCGACTGGCAATCTCTTTCACCAAGCTGCCTCCGGTCTTGCATGCATCATCAGTGCAGGCTTTTGTGGAGGGGCTGGCTAAGCCCCCAGCATTGTCCCTTGCTCAGGCCCTGTGTGAGCGGAAGATGGTACGGGCATGTTGACATGGGGCCCTCCTGCTGCGTCGCCCCGATGACGAGACACAGGCAGTTGCGATGCAGTCGGTCGAGGCCGAGCGGGACTCTCTGCCCATTCACCCAGAACCGTGGCCGTCGGGACTTTACTGGAGAAAATCAGCAAGCGTCCCAAGCATTTGGCCGTACAGATGTGCCGAGCCCATTAAAGTCATGCCGTTCCATTCCTTGCAGCCCTTCAGCAGCTGACAAATTTCCAGGAAAGCTGACCCCCTGTGGTGAGCAGAGGATGCCTCTGGCCGCTCAAGCGGGGAGCCATCTTGATTCTACCCCACCCCCAGCAGCTGTTTCAGCACCATCCCGCACCCCTCCCTGCAAGCTGCCTGAGGTCTCTCTCCTTGCGTACTAGTCTGGCTGTTTAAATGCAAGGATGGCCTTCAGATGGTGAGCATTAAAAGTGCATTTAAGGCAGTCCTCCTGGTTTCAGTCCATTGGGGTTTGGCTCACTCCAGTAGTGGAGGCTGTCTTGGGGGAGGGAGTGGACTAGGGCGAGATAGGCCAATACGTGCGATTACACAGGCCAACCCACATTTTGCTGTCTTAAAAGTTAGACCTGTTTCTGGGTATATTTGGGGTGCCGATTCCAAATATGGCATCCGTTTTGCCCTGTTGTGTCCGGTTTCAGAGATACAGCATAGCCTCGTTAGTGAATGGTTCAGACAGCTCCCTCAGGAGGAAACCTACACCATGCGTGAGGAAGCTGCTTAAACCATCCACTAACGAGGGTTGACATATCTCTGAAACTAGTGGCGACAGGGCAAGACTGATTCCATTTTTGGAACCAGCACCCCAAACTTATATAAAACCATCATAAATTTTTTTGTGGGGGGAGTATCTCTGACCCTCAGGTTTGCAGACCTGAGGTTCTTGTATGCCTGACCACTGCGGGACGTGACGTGGAGGGATTGAAAAGGCTGGAAAAGGTAAGCGGTTTTGTCCCTTCTGCAAAGTCAGTGGAGGGGAGCATGTTTCACCCCAGGCAAAAAATGTTTGCATTGCTCCCTTCTTTGCCCCCTTTGCGTCGTCCCCCATAGAACACATTTCCTGTTCTATTTCCAAGCCTCCAAAGTTTTATCAAGTAGAGCGTTCAGTTGGTCCTTGGTTCAGATCCCAACCCAACCATCAACCTAGACTTGGGACCCCCTGAGCAAAACATTGATGCGTCCTACCTACACAACAGAGAGGGGGAAAAATAGGGTGTCATGAGGGCAAGGAAGAAGAAGACTCTGAAATTCTTGGTGCCTTGCGACGGTTGCGCGCGTGCGCGCACGCACACACACATGCACACACGACTTTAAAAATAGAAAGGGTCTGTTTTGCAACAAGGGATGGAAATATGCGTTTATGCATTTCCTGTGCCGTGTGGGGGTGTGAAGATGTGTTTAGTGACTCTCAGAGCAAATGAGTGACTTGTAGGCAAGAGGGAGCGATGGGGGGGGAGGCTTTCCTAGAACTGTGCCAGCCTGAGTGAGAACATGGAGACAGGGAGTGGTTTTTGGCAGTCACTCCTAAACAAGGGGGCTTCAGCAGGCGGGCATAAATACATAAGAACAGCCCTGCTGGATCAGGCCAAAGGCCCATCTAGTCCAACTCCCTGCTTTTCACAGTGGCCCATCAGATGCTTCTGGGTTGCACACAACATGGTTGGCAACCTTCAGTCTCGAAAGACTATGGTATAAGCCTACAGCACCCAGTATTCCCAAGCGGTCTCCCATCCAAGTGCTAACCAGGCCTGACCCTGCTTAGCTTCCGAGATCAGACGGGATTGGGCACCTGCTGTGGGAGCACACAAGCCTACTTCTAAAACCAGGAGCTTGCACATACCCATCATGTTCTCACCCGTGATGGACTTTTTCCTCCCATCCATCCGTCCAGCTCCCTTTTCAAAGCATCAAGGCCAGACGCCATTGCCACATAGTGTGGCAAGGAGTGCCACAGACTGGGTAAAGACATATTTTCTGTTCTAACTCTCCCAACACTCAGTTTGAGTGGCTGTCCCCCGGTTCTGGTGTCGTGCGAGAGGGATAACCGCATCCCTCTATCTATTCCCTGAGTAATTTTGTACGTCTCAATCATATTCTTCCTCGGGCACCTTTTTCTACGGTGCTTAGAACATTGTAGGCTGGCAGGAGGGCGTCATGGTTTTTAACAGACCTGTTCCGTCCGCCACCCTAGCTTGGTAATGGCTGTTTGGTTCTGTAGATGGGTGACCTTCTCTTGATCCAGGACAGCCAGCCCTGGCTGCGGTTAAAACAGTGCCAAGCCTGGACACGAAACAGCAACCCGGCTGCCATGCCTCACCACCCACTGTTGAAGGCTTCCACACTGTAGCACCTTTGGCAGAGTGGCTGGGCCTGCTGGAGGAACAGGGAAGTGGCCAGTGCGTGGGCAGCTTCTCCGTGTCATCTCTGAGTACCGTGAGGGGGTTCCTTTGTGCCATGTCGCCAGACTCCCCGGCGAGAAAGCACTCCAGGGCTCTCTCGGGGCTGAATGGCGACGAGGCTGGTGCTTGAAAAGCTCCTCTTGTCGGGGCAGTTTATTCAACAGATGCCGTCTAGTGCCATAATGTTTGTCCCAATAGCTCCGGGACAACTGTGGCGGCATTGTGAACAACCCAGTCCCACAAGGGGGCCTTTGTCTGCCGGGTGCCTGTATTGTGGAAGGTTGGAACCGAGGGCCAAAGCAGTCTTCCTCGGGATGTTCTGCGAGCATCTTTCCTCTCTCCCTCTTGAGCAGCATCCAAATCTTTCTGCAACTTGAAAATGAAAGCACTTTCTCCCCCCCCAACGGTGATGCCGTTCTAGGAACCCAGGCTCTCTCCCTTTAAACCTGATGCTCGCTTCTGAAGCAAAGAGTACTGTATTTGCTCTTTTTCTATTTGAAAACGTCTAGTTTCTGCAAGCCTCTTGGGGGTGCACGGGGGTGAACTTCTCTTTCCTTCGCACATGGTTCTATTTTGGCCCCAATCCTCTCCGTGCGACAGCAGCTGCCTTCCGGAGAACGTCAGGGTGGGGGAATTTTCTCACGCGAATTTTGAACTCTGGGGGCGGAAGTGTGTTTGTGCCTGGTTGGGAGGTGTGTTGAATATTAGGCTGGAAACAATATCGGTCCCATGCCAGGGGCTATAGGATGTAGTCTTAACCCTGGGAAACCTGCCTGAAGCATGTTCCCTTTCAGACCTTTATTTTTTTCCCCTTCCAGTTGTATAGAGGGTGTAGCAGTTCCTTGAAGGGAGTGCGGGTGGCAGGTGGCCAATTTGTCAAAACCCCAAGACCTGGGATGTAATTGTGTTCAGGGGAGAAAGGTCTGACCTCCCATCCTCCCCTCGCTGCAGAAATGCATTGATTTATATTTTTAGCCAGGAAGTTGCCTGCCGATTCCGACTCCTGCCAAAAGCAGCTGTTCGGTACAAACCGGGAGGGAGGAGGGGACCAAAAAAATCTCAGCATCAATAGGAAGTGGCTGCCTCCTTAACTAGTTTGCAGCAGAACTCAAACAGCTGCCTCTTCCTGGCTGGTTTGGATTGTCTCGTATACTGGAGAGCAAACGACCAGAGGTGAAAATGCATTCAGAACGCATGGTGGCTTTATTTGAATTTAGGGTGCGGATTCCAAAAATGGCATCCGTTTTGCCCTATCACTTCTAGTTTTGGAGATACGGCATAGTGAGGGGGTCAGTCCTGTCCAACTTTCCAGCACTGATGCCTCTGTGCCAACAGAGCGCATGCTGTGCGGCAGGGGCAGTCACAGAGGCCTCCTCAAGTTAAGGGGATGTACGTCCCCTTACCTTGGGGCTGCATGGGTGCTGGAGTGTTGGATATGATTAGCCCCTGAATGGCCCAGGCTTCCTCGCAAGGAAGCTGCTTGAACCGTTCGCTAACGAGGCGATGCCGTCTCTCCGAAACTAGACGTGATAGGGCAGAACGGAGGCCGTTTTTGGAAGTGGCGCCCCAAATTCATGTAAAACCACCATACATTTTGAAACATTTCCAAGTATAAGTCTCACTTTTAAGAAGAGCAAAACTTTCTTTGTCCTGTGAACCTTACTTTGTGTTTAAGCCATTATGAATGAAGGGTAAGAAGCGGGCCCAAAGTATCTTCCAGGGAGTAAATCTCGCTGGATTTACCTCTGGCAAAATAACTCTTAAGATTTGTGGGTTTTTTTTGAGTGGGCAAAACACACAGTGAGACTTGCTTCCAAGAGACATAAGAGCAGCCCCACTGGATCAGGCCATAGGCCCATCTAGTCCAACTTCCTGTATCTCACAATGGCCCACCAAATGCCCCAGGGAGCACACCAGATAACAAGAGACCTGCATCCTGGTGCCCTCCCTCCCTCCTACTGACATATCTCTCCCATACTGCCCTCCTTCCCTCCCATAGACATATCTATGGCTGTGCTATAGTTCCAGTTTTCATAGCATAAGAAACTGAGTAGCAAATGAGGGCTTCCTTGAATCTCACCCTCTGCCACCAAGCTCACTTGGTGGCCTTAGGCAAGTCCTTTCCTCTTAGCCTCGGTCTTCCCCATCAGGGTGTTCGGACAACATCAGGTTGTTCCAGAGCACTATAAAAATGCTATGCTTATCATTTTTGATTGAAATCGCCTAATATACAGACATGAAGCAATCAATGCAAGTTCTCAGTTTTGGATGCATTGTGGGAGAAAAGGGAGGACGATAAATTATATTAAAACTACCCTGATAAGCTTATTTATTTCCAACCTGGAATTTTGATTTTTGCAGTCCCAGGAAGGGCTCGAAAAGTCCCTGATGCCTGCCAACCACTGGCATCAAAGAACTGGGCATTTATTTTGATAATGTTAGAAATCTCCCCCGTTGGACACATGAGCCGGCAGAAGGTGGGAGTCGAGGGCAAAATAGCCACCCAGCAAGGGAGCTGCTGCACCCAAACCTCTATGGACTACGGTTTTTGGCTGCCCTTTTGAGAATGCTATTGACCAAACCATCGCCCACAGGCCCTCAATGCTTCAAATCAATCTTTATCCTTTGATGCGTTCAGATGTGCCAGGATGACACATTGGCTTCCCCCAGCACGAGGCTTTGTCCTCTCCTGCGCCTGACTTGCATCAGAAAAGTCACTTCTTTATATGCTTCAGAGATGGGTTTTATTTTTTTCTTGATTGTGTTTTTGTGGCAACGTGAAAACAAATACAGGCAGGCTCTACTTAGCCAAGGGTTCGGGACCCTGTGGATTTGAGTCAACGTGGCTCCCTGATCCACATCTGGAAGGCCTCACCTTACCTCCCAGATATGATCAGAGATACCTTCCTCCACAGGAGACGGAATGGAAGGTAGCACCTCAATGTAGCACCTAGGCAGCCAGAAAGATGCCCATCAAGGATAGAATGCAGCTGCAGATCTCCAGGAGGGAGGGAAGAGCTGAGAGGGCGAGCTTCCAGCCCCACTTCCGGAGGAGAGGGTCTTTGTTCCTTGTCTCTAGTGAGCGAGGTGGTGGGTGCGCATCCTGCCCCACCAGGACCATGTGGCCTCTTAGGTAACTGAGGATCTACAAAAGAAGCTGACCCAGGTGAGAGTCAGAGATTAATAGAGTTAGCCAGTTAGCTTTGTTGTTTTATGCTGATATGTTTCCTAGAAGTTTTTTTATGCCTCTAGCGTTTGCTGCCTTTTGTAACTTTTTGTAACCCTATGTATTTAATAAAGTAGAAAATCTTTTTACCATGTTGGTTCATTGTCTGTTGGGGGCAGAGGTTCAGAATCCTGCCTAGCCGTTCAGCAAGCTGCCAAAAATCCTCATTGTGGACTAGTAACTTGAGGACTGAGACTTTAAGTAAAGAAAGTGCTCAGTGCCTACAAGGGATATAGTTAAGCCTAGAGCATCTCAGTATCCCTGGACTGAGATACTGGCTCTTCCAGGGTGGTGGCAGTACTACCGAACAGGGATCTTTGAGGGCTCTAGGGTTCAGAACCAACAACTCTGAGCACCCCACAACCCTGGGAATGGGACCAAGTGTACGACAATAGGCAATATGTATTTGCTTTCCCAGCCATAATGGGGTTTTAAACTTGGGCTTTTGCCTTCCACTGTTTCTGTGAATCCCATGTAGCCGGAAAGAAGGGCTTCTCCCTCCCTTTACAAGGTCCTCTTAAATCAGATTGAAATGCGTGGCCCCAGGGAGGATGTGACATCTCAGCCACTCCGCATTGGGCGTCCCTCCCCCCCATTTTCTCCTGCCGTCTCCCTAATTAACAAGGAGTGGGCAACAGCTGTCCCTAGCCTGGAACCCTGAAGCCATCAGCACAGAGAGAGAGAGCCATCTTGAGACGTACCCAGAGCTAGCTGTGCATGCGGGAGACTTGGCGGCGGGGGCAAAATCAGCACAAGGCGACCTAGATACCCGCCATTGGCAGACGAAATGGGGTTGCAAGGAGGAGAGTCTTTGGAAGGAGCAGTTACGGGCGTCAGGAACGCTAACAGCTGGCCAGACTTGCGGCACCTGCGGCCAAATGAGGTGTGGTGGAGGCACAAAGCTTGGAGCCTCTGTGCCAGGTTCTCCCTTTCCCCTTGCTTTTGTGGCTCATTTACTATCATTAGTTGGCAACCTTCAGTCTCGAAAGACTCTGGTATCGCGCTCTGAATGGTGGTTCTGGCACAGCGTCTAGTGTGGCTGAAAAGACTGATTCGGGAGTGACAATCCCTTCCACACCGGGAGCAAGTGCAGTCTGTCCCTGGTCTGTCTCCCTGGCTCTGGGCCTTCCTTCTTTGCCTCTTAGCCTCAGACTGTTGGCCAAGTGTCTCTTCAAACTGGGAAAGGCCATGCTGCACAGCCTGCCTCCAAGCGGGCCGCTCAGAGGCCAGGGTTTCCCACTTGTTGAGGTCCACTCCTAAGGCCTTCAGATCCCTCTTGCAGATGTCCTTGTATCGCAGCTGTGGTCTACCTGTAGGGCGCTTTCCCTGCACGAGTTCTCCATAGAGGAGATCCTTTGGGATCCGGCCATCATCCATTCTCACGACATGACCAAGCCAACGCAGGCGTCTCTGTTTCAGCAGTGCATACATGCTAGGGATTCCAGCTCGTTCCAGGACTGTGTTGTTTGGAACTTTGTCCTGCCAGGTGTGAAAAGAATATGTGTAATAGAGCCACAGCAGACCCAATGGGGAGACTCAGATCTGCGCCACCGGAATTGGTGGCACAAATTCAAGCAGCCTGGAGCTGCTCTGGGCTGCCCGGGAACCGAGCTAGGATCTGGTGTGCCAGATCCTGACCCCACCTCCCACTCCCTGCCTGTCCACCCCCGGGAACACCTGTTGCCCGCCCTTCTCCACCTGAAAACACCTCCCTCTGCCTCCTCCCCATGCCTCCCCCAGACCCTTGCACCGGCCAAACGCGGCTGGCGCAAGCTTACTGGGCCCCGGGGCTTGCATCAGCACAAGGAGGCCGGCACACATCCACGCGCCAGCTTATCTCCCCTGAGAGTGGCACAAAAGTGCTTGACGCGCTTTCGCGGCACTCTTTGGCCGGCGCAAGTGGCGCTTTGGATTGGGAAGTGTGTCCTGCTGCTGAAGAGGGGGGCAAATGGTGCCTTTTGTAGCACAGATCAGGAACACATATTTTCTTATTAAAGCCGCTGCCCGTCGCACAGTTTCAGACGAGCGAGCAAATGCTTTGGCAGTCTCTGCCAATAGCTGCTTGGACTTCCTTTTGCTTAGGCAGGCATCCAAGTGTCGAGCTATCAATCCCGTGCCTGGAAAGCAAAAACCGATCATGCCTGGCTAAACCAAGACTGCGTCTTGTTGGGGGCTGCCCCCCTTTAACTCCAGTAAGGAATGAAGTAGGGTGGGACTCTCTTGGTGTATCCCGCTGCTGCCCGCCTGAGTGGCCATTTACAGGCCTGGGGGATTAAGCTCTAGGTCCAGGCAGGCAGCAACGCAGATTGCCTGAAAGAACAGAGACGTAGGTTGGATTCCTGGCCACCTGCTTTGCTCTTCTGTTACTGCTGTGGCTGACAAAGTGAGGGGGGCAACCAGGATTCAGGAGGCCAGCAGAACATGGTGCGATGGCGGTGCTTCTCCTGGTGGATCTCTTGGTGGAGGGGTTTCTGCAGCTTAGGTGATGCTGCTCAGAAGGTCCTGTCGTGGTCCCCATCAAGCAGATCTCAGCATGCGGCTGTAGTGCTCAGGTAGGGTCATTTGGAGATAAGCGGTTTGTTGTTTAGACGGGTCAGTGGGCCCTCTGTGAGCCTTGATGGGCTCCATCGCTTGCAGGTTTTAAAAGATTAGTTGAGACTTTTGGCCTTCTATAAACAACAACTAGGCTGCTCTGACATTTGCCTTGCTTCAGTTACTTCGCTGTCCTTATTTAATTAGGATGGTGTATTGGGTTTTTTTAAAAAATCTCATGCGTTGTTCTTGATTATCCCTTTAACGGGGCTGAGAGTCAGCAAAGAAATGTTTTAAACGAATTAATATGAACAATGTGAGCAGGCAGCCCAGCTGGGGACTTGGATCAGGTTTTTGGGATCTGAATTTTTCCTGGTTCCTTGAGAGCTAGAGAGAGATGCCCTTGTGGGTCTGCTATGGATGGAAGCAGTGTCTTGGCACAAACACACACACACACACACCCCTCCAGGTAGGTGACTTGCTGTCTGCAGCGCTGCTCCCCAAAGCCCCTGCAAATTGCACACTGTTCTGACAAAAGGCGATGACATCACTCAGTTGCCTGTGGCAACAAGTAAACAGCCCCCACCAACACTGGAGCTCTTTTTTTTTTTTTTTAATCCAGGCTTCCCAAGCCAGACATGGCTTGAAATCCAGACCTGGCTGAATTTTTCCAAGAGAGGGAAGGGACCGAAACCTTCAAGAGGGAAATGCAAGGTTGCCTCCGGGGGGAGGGGGGGCAATCAGTATTTATTTTCCCCACCAGTGAGCTGCATCTTCAGCCTGATCTGGGGAAGGAGTTGGAGAATGCCTCTTTCCACCTCTGCAGGTTGCAGCCTATGCCCGGAGGGGCCTCATTCTGAGCGCCTGAGTCATTCCCTGTAATCCTCTGGCTTCTTAGGCAATTGGTATTTGCAGCCAATCACAGTCCCCTGCCAGTGGAACAGGACCGCCCAGATAGGAGGCTGGGATTTCCCACTGCTTAGGGGAGAGGGTCCCAAACTTTTGGAGCTGCTGACTCCTGTGACCTCCTGGGCCATACACTGACCATGGTTTCCCATTAGGGCTGCAAACCTATACATTGTAAAGGGCGGCAGGTCTTTTGCGAGAATTCAGTGGCTCTGCTGACTGATTTCCTTGGCTCCCCAGGGAGCCATGGCTCACAGTTTGGGAACCCCTGGCTTTGGGGAAAATTCCGGATGTGCAAATAGAAAAGAGAAGAAAAGACCCCCCCCCCCCCAAAAAAAAAAAATTATCAACAGGAACTGAAAATGCTCAGTGGCCTTCAGGATGGTATTGAGGCCCCCGGTCTTTAGCGGAACCCCTTAGTCACGCCCACACCTGCCTGCCCTCCCGGATCATGACACTCCCGTGTCCGCCTTCCAGTTCCCTTTTCTGCAATGCAAACTCGTGCTGCATCTGGGAGGCTGTACGTGCGGTTGGTCTGTGGAAGTCCTTGCCACAGGATGTGGTCACGGCGTCTGGCCTGGACGCCTTTAAAAGGGGATTGGACAAGTTTCTGGAGGAAAAATCCATTACGGGTTACAAGCCACGATGCCTATGTGCAACCTCCTGATTTTAGAAATGGGCTATGTCAGAATGCCAGGTGCAAGGGAGGGCACCAGGATGAGGTCTCTTGTTATCTGGCGTGCTCCCTGGGTCATTTGGTGGGCCGCTGTGAGATACAGGAAGCTGGACTAGATGGGCCTATGGCCTGATCCAGCGGGGCTGTTCTTATGTTCTTAACTACAATTCCCAGGAAGCCTTGCAGGTCTCTTGTTACCTGGTGTGCTCCCTGGGGCATTTGGTGGGCCGCTGTGAGATACAGGAAGCTGGACTAGTTGGGCTTATGGCCTGATCCAGTGGGGCTGTTCTTATGTTCTTAACTACAATTCCCAGGAAGCCTTGCAAGTCTCTTGTTACCTGGTGTGCTCCCTGGGTCATTTGGTGGGCCGCTGTGAGATACAGGAAGCTGGACTAGATGGGCCTATGGCCTGATCCAGTGGGGCTGTTCTTATGTTCTTAGGTGCCTCATTCACCATTGCTGGGAGGGGGAAGCAAAAAATTCGAATGGACATTTTTCTCTCTTGACAAACAAGTGTTTGGCGTCCTCTGGCAACCCCGATGGGCAGGCAGCATGGCAAAGAGCGGGATCCGTGAGTCATAATGCGTCACCCTGGCAGTGTGAGGAGGGGAGAGAGGAAGCTCTCGCGTCCTTCATAATAACGCAAGCCAGGCTCACACCGCCCAGCGGACCGGTTGCCAAGGAAGCAAACAGGGCCGCCTGACGTTTGCCATTCAGGAAAAGTTCTCTGTCATCTGGCTGGGCTTCTTGGGCCTGCCCCTCCACCTTCTTCCTCCCGAATCCTGGCCTGAGTCCTAGTGTGCACATTCCCTAGGGGGGGGGAGAGCCTGGAGGACAGCTCCAAAGCAGCTCCACCCAATCGACAAAAGGTTAGGGTGGGCCTGTTTCCTGGATGTGGAAGCCAGTCCTCCCTTTGGAGTTTGTGTTCTTTAAAAAGTCCTTGAGGCTGCATCAAAATCAGTGGTCCCCAACGTTCAGGAGTCCACGGACTGTTGAGACCCAAGTTGGAACAATTGCGGATACCCCCACCCCCCTGCACACAAAATGCAGTTAAAGTTCTGGGGTCCTGTTTGTTAGCACGTTCTCCAAAACAAGAGGCCGGGGGGGGGATCACATCCTTATGGGGTCATCGTAGGGTATTTGCCCCCCCCTCCGCCAAACTTGAAACTGTCTGTTTCCATTCCATTGCACCTCCTCTGCCCACCCTTGTTTTGTTTTGCCGGAGTTGAATTGAAGGGCTTCTGTCCCTGCAGCTCTTCAGATCTCTGAGCAGTGCCCAGAGAGAGAGAGAGAGAGAGAGAGAGCACGAATGCCATTTTAATAATGGGCAGCCGTTGCATAAGTTGTTACGTAAGTCACCTCTGTGCGCGAAAAGACCCCTGGCGCGGTAAGGGTTTGGCGCGCATTGCTGCTTTATTATCAAGTGGGAAGAGATAGACTTTTTTGTCTCTTTCCTTCCAGCAGTGTTGGGGGGATCTGTGCTTCTCTCACTCCAACCCCCCCACCCAACCCCTTCCTAGCATTTTAAAATGGAATGACAGCTTGCCAGTTCTCCGGTCGATGCCGAATTCTGATCTCGGAGCGTCCCGTCAAAAGCTCTGTCTTCTCCGTGCATCTTCACTGCCGAGAGAAAAAAACTGCGTGCGAGGCCTTGGGACCCGCTCGTGGTTTTTCTCTGAACTCGCCTGTGAGACGTTTGAGCTGACAAATTAAAGCAGAATTTCAGGGCTATTCTCAGAGGGAGAGGTGGAGTTGCGCAGAGAAATTCTCATGGCTCAGTGTGCATGCAATTCAAGGTGCTGGAGAAATGTTTTGCCCTAAATGGAGAGGTGCACGTTGGTGGTGTTCATGCTGTCGGCTGAGTCTGAGCTCTTGCTACATTCGTGACTTGAAACTGAGAAGCAGTGTGGTGTAGTGGTTGGAGGGCTGAAGTTTATTTTTATTTTTCCCTTTTTTCTACTGTCCTTCCTCCAAGGAGCACAGGGTGGGATGTATAGAGTTCCTCCCCGCCTCACAAAAGTCCTGTGAGGCTGAGAAACAGTGACTGGCCCAAGATTACCCAGGAAGCTTTGTGGCTGAGCCGGGATTTAAGCCTGGATCTTCCAAGTCCAACTCCTGAACCACGGCACCATCCTAGTCTAGGAGGACCCAGTTTCAAATGCCCACCCAGCCGCAGAGCTTCTGTGGTTGGTCTTGGGCCAAGTCCTCAACCAAACCTACAGCACAGGTTGGTTTGGGGCAGGGGTGTCCAAACGTTTTGGCCGGAGGGCCACATCATCTCTCTGACACTGTGTCGGGGGCCGGAGAAAAAAAGAGTTAATTTTCCTTTCAAATTTGAATAAATTTACATAAATGAATATATTAGAGATGGAATTTCTATGACTGAATGACGGTCTTGCAATAGCTCAAGGCTTGTGAAAGGCCTTGCACAAAGCAAGCTGGCCTTTCCTTTGCTGCCACTGCTGCATCACAGATGTGAAACAGCAAGCAGTGGAGGGAGCCCTTGCTCTTCAGCTCACCTGAGAGGTCGAACAGTTGGCTGTCACATTGAGAGCAGTTGCGTCAGGCCAGCACGGGCTCCAGCAAGTCTCTGTAAGGCCAGAGCTCATTGGAGATTGCGGGCTCTCAGAAGGCCGGATTGGGAGTCCTTGAGGGCCGCAAGTGGCCCCAGGGCCGGGGTTTGGGCACCCCTGGTTTGGGGGATAAAAAAGAAGGGGGGGAGCCACGTACACCCACCCTGACCTCCTTGAAGCGGTGATCTTCAGCCTGCCAATAGCTGGGACTCACCACTGCCTCCAGGGACCCACCTTTGAGGGCCCAGCAGGCAAGAGCGATGAGCAAGTGAGCAGCCTGGTGTGCTCAAGAAAATAGTCCAAGGCAGAATATTTGGTTTTCAGAGCTGAAATGGGTGCGTGTCCACAACTTCGCACAGCTCCTCCGACGAGCAGCGCATCACACATAATCCCTCAGGCTGCCTCAGCCTCCGCAGCACGTGGCCCCCTTCCAGCTGAGAGCAACATGATTGCAGCAGAGAAACAAGTTCCTGCTTGGTTCGAACCACAAGCCCGGAGCCCGGAGATCCCTGTCTGTCTGTCGTTGAATCCTTCCTGGTTGTTTTCAGCCATCCGGTCTTCTTCACCATGCTTGAAAGTTCTCCGTGATTGCACAGGCTGGCTGCATATGTGCTGAAATACGGCCCTGGCATTCGGGGAGCAGAAGCAAATGAGGCTGGGAGTTCTGTGCCCGAGGGCAGTTTCCTAATCGGGGAACTCGAGTCTCGAAGTAGCAGGCTGGTATTTAATGCGTGTGCAGCTCGGAGTAAGGCACGCGCCAGCCTTGTGGCCAGGCTAGCTTTCAAACTTGCTTGCGCGAGGCTGTGACTTCGTGTTCGGACGCACCCTGGCGAGCAGCATTCCTCGTTGCCAAGCAGATGAAGTTGGCCTGAGGTCCTTCTCCTGGCTGTCACGTGTTCTAACTTGCTGTCGGAGGAGAGGCAATGGATGCAGCCGGGGGATCGTGCCGGCTTGATTGCCTGCCTATTAAAAATGTTCCAGGCCAGCAATTATCCATGCAGATAAAATCCGTGGGGGGGGGGGGGGAGGAAATGGCCTCTGTGGTTAACAGGCTGGCGCTGTAGGTCAGTGGTGGAACTCAGCCTTGAAGGGAGAAAGTCCCCGGTTCTGTTACCGGTGCATCTCCAAGTCGGGCATTCTCCCACCCGCTGCCTGCCTGGATCAGCAACATTGGCACACCTAGGACAAGGGCGTGACTCCGGCGAATATGTTGGTAGCAAATTCAGAAGTGGAGTTTATCTGTCCAGGATTGGAATGATCCATTCTAAGACACTATGTATGGTTGGTTAGGTTTTTTTCAGTTTTTGGCTTAAGAGATTGGCCCTCGGAACTCGTTCCTCGTATCCATTCCTGGATACCAGGTCTGTGGATATTGAGATCTGTGGGGTGGCAGTCATGTTGTTAGAATGGATGATGGCCGGATCCCAAAGGATCACCTCTATGGAGAACTCGTGCAAGGAAAGCGCCTTACAGGTAGACCACAGCTGCGATACAAGGACATCTGCAAGAGGGATCTGAAGGCCTTAGGAGTGGACCTCAACAAGTGGGAAACCCTGGCCTCTGAGTGGCCTGCTTGGAGGCAGGCTGTGCAGCATGGCCTTTCCCAGTTTGAAGAGACACTTGGCCAACAGTCTGAGGCTAAGAGGCAAAGAAGGAAGGCCCATAGCCAGGGAGACAGACCAGGGACAGACTGCACTTGCTCCCAGTGTGGAAGGGATTGTCACTCCCGAATTGGCCTTTTCAGCCACACTAGACGCTGTTCTAGAACCACCATTCAGAGCGCGATACCAGAGTCTTTCGAGACTGAAGGTTGCCAACATGAAGGGGTGGCAGTGGTGGTGTCCTTGGAGGAGCTCTGGAAGTGCCATGGTAGGTCCAATTGAACCCAGGGCGCTTCTGCATGCAAGCAGGGGCTTGACTGTTGAGCTCCAGCCCTTCCCCAAGCATATCCTAGGTGCGCTTGTTTCTGTGCCGTGATAGATTCCACTTGCCCAGCCTAATACAGCATAGCAGATGGACAGGCATAAGGGCAGCCGTGGTTTCTAAGTGAGGCAGCCCAGTCCTCAAGCAGGACAGACAAGGATCAGAGAAGTAAAACTGGTTGCTTTTGCCAGCAGTGTGTCCTTAAAGGCCTTTTGATTGTTTGCTCCTGGGGACACTTGATTGATTGGACACTGAGGTCCTCGGCCAGCAAGAGAGTGCTTGAAGACGCATGCCAGGCCGCTTGCTGAGAAAGCAGCCGGATTTATTTAGCTTCACGGCAAAATGTTTTTAAAAATATCTGCCAGCGCTCAAAGGTGTTGCTTTGTAGGCCACAAACCTCTTGAGCCAAAAAAATGTGCAGAGACTGAAATGGCTCAAAGGAAAGAGGAGGAGCAGGGTGAAGACATTCATACTTGATCCCCTCTTTCTGCTTTTCTAGCATGTTTTTTTTAAGCAAGGCAGTGTCGCAAACTTAGGGGGGTTTGGGGTGCTCAGAGTTCTTGGCTCTTGAACCCTAAAGCCCTCAAGGCCCCCCGTCCAGTAGTACTGCCACCACCCTGTATGTGCCAGTGCCTCAGTCCAGGGACACTGAGACCCTCTCGGCTTAACTCTATCCCTTGCAGGCACTGAGCTCTTTCTCCAATTAAAGCGTCAGTCCTCAAGTTACTAGACCTCAATGAGCACTTGGTAGCTTGCTGAACGGCTAGGCAGGATTCTGAACCTTTGTCCCCAACAGACAAGGCAACAACTTGGTAAAAGTTTTTAGTTTATTAAGGTTACATAAGGCAGCAAATACCAGAGGCATAAACATCTAGGAAACATATCAGCAGTAAAATAATAAAGCTAGCTGGCTATCTCTATTAATCCCTATCTCTCACCTGGGTCAGTTACTCTTGTAGATCTCTTAGCTCCAAGCTACCTGTGGGGCCAGGTGCCCATGGTGGACAATGGAGCTCACGGCGTGCAGGAAATTGCACCCAAAAACTCTGCCCAAGAAGAACCGGACACACCCCTTGGGGCACTCATTAGTATACTTCTTATGCTAATAGTACTGAGGTGACTTCATACTTATTTAGACTGTCCAATCAGAAACTTTTGAGGACAGAACCTTCTCAAAGTGGGTCTGGCTGCGAGCCCTCCGAGTTCTTACCCCTCCCAACTGGAGATCCGCAGCTGCATTCCATTCCGCTTGATCAGGCGCCCCTCAGTCTACTGAGGTGTTAAACATTCCAATGGGTTGTAATTCTCGTTGTCTGTCTTTTCTGGCCAGCAAAGGAGAGACGACAATCTTTGTGTTTGTTTACTCACATTCCTACAGTTAGGAACTGCGAGCCACTTCTCCGTTACTGACTTAGTTTGGTTCAGGCTCCACATGCTAACCTAGGCCTAAACTGTACATATTCATGACCGGCAATATAATTAAAATAAGCTGAAATACAAAATACATTCTTTTTTACAAAAAGCTTTGCAGCATCCAACATTAATGCATTGCTTGCCAAACAAGTCTGCAGTTGTGGGGCCACCACCGAACAAGTCCTGTCCCTGGTATCCGACAGATGCGTCTGTGTCGGTGGTGGGCCAGAGACCAGGGCCTCTGTAGCAGATCTCAAAAGTCCCTGCAGGTTGGTTTGGGAATAGGCTTTTCTTCATGGTCCTGGATCGCAGAGGGCTTTTGAGGTCAACCTGTCGCTCTGAGTTAGGTCCTGGAACACCTTGTGAAGGTAGCTGTGGCTGTTTGGGGTGTGTGTGATAAATATGGATAAATTGGCTGCCATAAAAGAATTCTGGGCAGGGAAAAATAGTGCGGTGGCAGATCTCCAAAATACCTGGAGTAGATTTGTGTAGGTTATTGGAATGCTAGCTGTGCACCAGGGGAATTGGAGTGCCAGGTGTGGGTGATGCATAGAACTTGATGTGTTGAACAGATGTGTTCAACACAACAGATATGTTGAAGCATAGAACTTGATACAAGGGTGGCCCATTGATGGGGCTGTTGACTGAGGCAGTGGGTCGTCAGGGCTGTCCGCCTCTGTAGGTGCTCCCTGCACTCCCTGGACCGAAAGATGGAGACAGAGCAGAAGAGGGAGGAGTGGAGAGCAATGGGCTAGAGTGACTTGGGTGCTCTGTCCCACTTTTCTCCCTTCCAGTCTAGGAAGTGGGAGGAGAAGAGCCTTGCACATCACCAACAAAGGGCATTTGGCACATTGCCTCGGGCTCTGGGGATGTCTTGGGCCAGCCCTGGCTCGATGTTACTCTACCCTATCTGTTTTCTTTTGTCTTCTGGCAATTTGATAAGTCTTTTGTTTGAATGACTTTTATGGTGTCAACAAGTCTGAGCAAAAGAGGCACGAGGTGGTTCTGTGCAATTACTGAAGAATGTGCCCGATTATGTGTTTGTTTGTTTTTGCCTGACTTCATCTTGTTTGGCGCATTGCGTGACCCTTCTTTTGGCCCTCCTCCTCTCCTAGACTCCCAGCGGTCTCATCTCTCCTCGTTCACCATGAAGTTGATGGACAAATTCCACTCGCCGAAAATAAAGCGGACTCCATCCAAGAAGGGGAAGCAGCCGGATGTCATGGTCAGCACGCCTGAGAAGGTGGTCAACAAGGTGAGTGTGCCTTGGTGGACGATTATTCTCCTCCTGGCGCCTTTGGTGTGTGCCTGGCGCAAGAAAGACAGGTGCCTGCCCTGAAGGGGTTGCAGTCACTAAATAGTGACACAAGGGCGTCAACAAAAAGAGAAAAAGAGGGCCGTCAGCTGCTTAATGATGTCACTTCCTGCTTAACAGCAACTGTTACCCTGCACATGCCCGATCTCGTCTGATCTCGGAAGCTAAGCAGGGTCAGGCCTGGTTAGTACTTGGATGGGAGACCGCCTGGGAATACCGGGTGCTGTAGGCTTATACCATAGTCTTTCAAGACTGAAGGTTGCCAACCATTCCTGCTTAATGATGCTACTTCCAGTTCCTCAGCAGTCGCCGTGAATGCTGTGTGGCCCACTGTATGAAAGGAGCTTGATACCTCTGGCTTAAAGCATGGTGCCAAAATCTTCTTGGAACATGTGGGTTTGAAGGGAGTGAGAGAAGATGCATCCCACGGGTGTTCCAGGAGGCAGTTCCAGGCACAAAGAGCCACCAGGGTGACAGGATGGAGCTGTACAGAAGAGGGAACAGAAGACCTTGGGCTGCTTGAGGGCAGCGCCATCGATGTGGGACTCCCTTGACACTGCTGGAGTTTCTGAATGGCTGGCCCAGCTGTCTAGCAGACGTATCTCTTGTCTTTCATTTATATAAGCACTTCTGATTCCTTGAGAGCACAGGTCTGATTTGCAGGCGCTATTGCTGCTCATGGCACTACAGGATAACATAAGCTACGCCCCTCCCCCCCCCACGGCAGGCACTTCCTCTGTGAGCTTGCGGATCCAAACTTTGACAGTGGGAGAAAGAGAGAGACCAAAGTATTTTAAAAAACAGCGTTGAGTCCACCAGAGGGTCTCCAGCTGGCATCTGAAAGGGAGAAACTGGCAACCTTTGAAGCTCTGATCCGGGAGGGTGGGGGGGGTGGACAATCAGGAAATCAACCGCAGAATCCACTTTCCAGCATTAGGTCAGAGTTGATCAGGTGTTACCCATCCTGGCCTCTGAGACAGTTTCCAGTCAAGTCAGGTTTCTTTGATGGTCTGAACGGAGCAAATGGGCAACCAGTTCATGTTGCAGCTCACCTTTGCCCTCCTCCCACTCTGTCCCTGCCTTGCCCTCAACTGCCCAGGAGCTGCTCCCTCTCAGCTTTCCCCTTCTGTATTATGGGGATAATAAATAGTAATTTAGCATTACAGGGTGATTGTAAGGATTTCACCAGCGTAACACGCTACACAGAAAGTTTCAGGATTCTTTACACGCGGGAAGAGGAACTGTAAGCCAGGAGGCGTGCATTTAAACAGAGACACTTGGAGAGGTTAACTTCTAATCCATTTTAATGATTGTCTTCAGCCCAATTGATTAGCTAGATGGGAGAGGACTGATTAGATTAATGGGGAAGGAGAGAGGGTGTCATTTGCTTGGGAAAGGTGACAGAAGCTGGGCAGATAAGATTTGCTGCAGGAGCTGGTTGTGTCTGTGTACGTGCCAATCGCAGGAACAGATTTGCTTTGTGTTTCTGTCTATTTGTTTTTGGGGCTTAGTCTGGCTAACCATTGATGGGGTGAACCATCGAGGAACCAGCCTTTGCCAGAAATAGCATTAAAACTGTTGGATGTGGCGGCCACCCACCCCAAAACTTGGGGTTGCTCTTTTCTTGGAACAGCTTCTGGGTCAGCAGTTTTCTCCTACCCCAGCTTGCTTCACGATTGTGTGCTGAAACACTTCCGTAAATCCTGCAGCGTGATTTCGAGGGCGGGGTGGGGAAGAGGAGGAGGAGGGTGCTTTTTAAGGTGACTCTGTCGTGGTTCCAGGAGGGTTTGCTTGGATCACGTTGGAGCGTTTGACAGAGAGAGAGATGTAAAGCGCATTGATGATTTTAGGTGCTCCGCTGGCCTGATCCCGCCACGTGACTTAACCTAAATGCTCATGGAGAATTTTTTGTTCAGATGTACACGGTGACCACCTCTCCCACCATGTGTAAATGGCACATACAATCATCTGTCTTCCTGAAAATGTTTGCTTTCTTGTTTTAAAAGCATGGCTCAAGCCCTTTAAGACGACAAAAATATGATCTGTGCAAAACCTGGTGCAGTCGCTTGCTGGATTCTGAGGAGCTTCTGAAAAGCACAGCTCAGCTGGCTAAGCCCCTGCCATGCATTGAGAAGGCCCTGGGTTTTATTGCCCTGCAGCATCCCCAGAAAAGGCTGGGAAGCATCCTTGAACCCCTGGAGAGACGCTACCAGTCAGTGTTGGCAGTGCTGAGCAAGGGTCTGTTCCTGAGCCAGAGAGGTGACTATCCAAGATTGCTAGGAATTGGAGGTTGGTCTGGGTGTCCTCAACAGCACCTTCCTATACCTAGGAAGTTAGGGAGCTTCCATAATGAGTCGTGGTTGGTCTGTAGAACTCCCTGCCACAGGATGTGGTGATGGCATCTGGCCTGGACGTCTTTAAAAGGGGATTGGACAAGTTTCTGGAGGAAAAATCCATTATGGGTTACAAGCCATGATGTGTACGTGCAACCATTTTAGAAATGGGCTATGTCAGAATGCCAGATGCAAGGGAGGACATCAGGATGAGGTCCCCTGTTATCTGGTGTGCTCCCTGGGGCATTTGGTGGGCTGCTGTGAGATACAGGAAGCTGGACTAGATGGGCCTATGGCCTGATCCAGTGGGGCTGCTCTTATGTTCTTATGCTCCCTGGGACGTTTGGTGGGCCGCTGTGAGATACAGGAAGCTGGACTAGATGGGCCTATGGCCTGATCCAGTGGGGCTGTTCTTATGTTCTTATACCACTGGTCTGTCTGTCCCAATATTGCCAGCTCTGTATGGCAGCAAGTCTCCAGATCTTTCCCAAGTTCTACCTGGAGGTGCTGGTAAAGCTTGAGTATCCCTTATCCAGATTGTTTGGGGAGGAAGGTGTCTGGATTTTGGATTTGTCTGGATTTCAGAACAATTGCATACATATAATGGGAAATGCTTCATCTTGTGTTTTTTTTCACTGTTCCCCATCTGGGTGTTTTCTGGCCTCTTGGACATTTTTCAACCATGTCTGCACAGGTACACACACCACAGAGCAGAGAATAGAACTTACAGCCCGTATCTGCACTTGTACGTAGGAATGAGCACAAGACCTTCTAATCTTCACACTACAGTAGACAAGCCTTGGACAGAAATGAATGGATTTCAGATTTTGGATGCCCAGTTAAGGTTTAATCTACCTGTAGTTGAACTGGAACTGTTTATGTGCAGAGTAGGTGCTCCAGCAATGAGCTGCGGCCCCCTCCCTTGAAAGGCAAACGCTCCCCAAATGAACAGGAAGTAAGAAGAGCCAATGTACGCGAGTTCATTTTCCATCGCTGTAGAATCTGGCCTCTTGATGCCGAATTGGGATCTTTCCGGGAACAGAATTAAATGGCTTCAGCTCAGCGTATATGCTCTCAATCACGAAGCATTAGCAAACTCATGACTCACTCGAGCAACTGCTGATTTGTCTGAATGAGTGGTTTTTAATAGCCCCTGTGCCCTCATCCCTGGGAATTGTCTTTTTGCCTTGGAAGTAATGGCAGGGGCACACGTTGCATGGTTTAAGAGAACAACCTCTCCTTTCCATTGTCTGCCACTCAGAAGCAATCTCTCCATTCGAAGTACTAAAAATAGGCAGTGCCCCGTCTTTTACGCACGTAGAGAAATGGCGCTTGGAGGAATGGAGTGCTTCTGCTTCCTCCCCTGGCCGTTTTCTCAGCTGAAAAACACAAACCTGCATGGCTGGTTTGTGGGGAGGTGGGGAGAGGAGGTGGGTTGACTGTTGCCGGAATACCACATCGGTGGTTCCAACTCTGTAAGCAAACCTGGCAGCCTGTGTAACAAAACTTCTAGGAAGAGGAGGCGTCAGTGTTCTTGATCTTCTGTTTTCCTTCTACCCTCCCCTCCCTCTGCAGAATGTATCTTGGCTAGAGGAGAAGGAGAAAGAGGTGGTGAGTGCCCTGCGGTATTTCAAGACCATCGTGGACAAAATGGCCATTGACAAGAAGGTGCTGGAGATGCTGCCGGGATCAGCCAGCAAAGTGCTGGAAGCCATCCTGCCTCTGGTCCAGATCGACGCACGAATTCAGCAGAGGTGAATTGCGTTTGGCGGACCTGTTTGGCGTTTGGGGCTCAGAGAAAGTCAGTCTGATGTCCCTCGTCTTTTTCACACACCCCTGTCCTCCTCTCTGACCTGTTCTCCGTCTGTCCCCCCCGCCCCACACACACAGAAAGTTCCTTCTGGCTTTTGCCTCTTACCCTCATTCACTCCTGTCTTTACAGGATGAGGAGGGAATGATTAAGTCCTTTTCCCCCGTAAGAAGCACAACTCTAGGAGTGAGTCTCATCAGGAGCCAGGCCTCAAAGGTTCTGATGCCCAACCAGTCCATGCCCAGGGCAATACTTTTTCCTGTGTTGCAAATTTTAAATAAGAAAAGAGTTTTTAATATCTGTCGAAGGTGAGAGAGATACAGAGCGAATTATCAAAATAAATGATATTGTATCATGTTTTATTGCATTGTGAGCCATCTTGGGCACCTTAGCTTTTAAGAGGAAAGGTGGCATATAAATCTTTTAAATGCATAAATTGTGGCAGAAGACTGCCTGACATTTCTCCCCTAAGGCAGCTCTCTACGCGTCCTTCCTTCTCACCCTCGGATTTTTTGCGTCTCCGCAGCTCTGCCGTCTCGTCTTGCTACAGCCGCGTGTACCAGAGTCTGGGGAACCTGATTCGTTGGTCCGATCAGGTGATGCTGGAGGGCGTGAACTCCGAGGACAAGGAGGTGGTGAACACGGTCAAAGGGGTCATTAAGGCTGTCCTGGATGGAGTGAAGGTATGGACTCTGTGGCGTTTGCTGGGGGTCCTCTTTGCCTCCTGGTGGCAGAAACTTTTAAAAGTGTGTGCTGGGCATCAGGCTCTTGCCCTTGAGTTGAGAACCAGTTTGTAGCTTAAAACTGCTGGTAGTGAGGCTAGTCCTCTTGAACGAGCTCGCATTTCTGAGTTTCAGCCTCTTCCTTTGCCCTTCTCACTCTTCCAAAGTGCCACCTTTTGCAGGGACTGTTTTTTGCAAGTCCCGCCAGTGCTGTTAGTGACAACAGTGGGACAGGGCGGCTTGCCCATAATTGGGGCTTTTCCCTGCACCCTCCTCCCCAAAACTGTGCTGTTTTTGAAGGGCCAGACATCAGCACAGCCACATCTCGCCCGCTGGCACACCACCGCTCCAGCCAGGCAGGGCAGTGCTACGTGGTGGCTATTGGGGGTTGCAAATACCACCTGCTATACTGTGAAGTACTACTGGTTGTAAAGCACTGCCACAGGTGCTTGGAATAACACAGGTGTTCCTCTGCATTTACTCACCTTCACAGCCTGGCAGACTGCAAGACCCCAGGGATCAGTCTGTTAAGGTGTTCCACTCATACTCCGCACTCATTCTGAACGCTGACCTATCAATGGGATGTTCGCGTAACATTCGTTTTTCTTGGCTACACCAAGCACCATGGAAAGAAAATCCTTCCACTTACTTATAGGGCACCCAGTTGGACAGTAGTGTCAGCACCCAATTAGTAAATTAGATTACCCAGTCATCCAGTTATTAATATCCTAGATGGATTAGATTATTCAGTTGAAAACCTTTTGCGCAGTTTAAAAAGTTGCCCTTGATTAATCAGGCGGCAGATCTTAAAAAATACTGTTAATTATTTTTAATGCGAGTACTTAGTAATGCTTACTCAGCATTGTATCGCAGTTTGTGAGTGTCTGTGTGCAGTTTGTGTGCAATGCCTTTCGCACATATAGTATTGATGTAAATGTCGTCATAGAGGTGGGGCCTCCATATCCACGGATTGTGTATGTGCGGATCTGGCTCAGCGCGGACCAGCCTTGACTCCACCTGAGCCAAACAGAGCTGTGCTTTGGTTGCCACCGGAGAGCTTTCTGAAGCCCGCGGAACCAGCGCACAGGCTTCCGAATGGCTTTTTCGGCTGAAAAAATGCGACTTTGGGTTTCTCGAGGGAAACCAGGAGTGACACTTTTATGTCATGTAAGACGTTCTTAGGCCCAGGGAAGCCAGGAAAGGACCTTGGGAAACGGGTCGCCTTTTTTGGCCAAAAGGGCCATTCTGGCAACAGCCGGCCGAAAGTCCTCTGGAGGGGACTGGAGCACAGCTCTAGCCCCTTTTGGAAGGCTTATGGGACCAAAAAATCACCGTTTTGATTATCCACGATTTTCGGTATCCATGGGGGGAGTGCCTGAGAAGGAATCCCCCATGGATACCAAGGCCCTATCTGTATTGATGTCTCAACAACCTTGTAAGGTAAGTATTATCTCTGTATTGCAGCCGGGAAAATGAGGCTGGAAAAATATAGAAGTATTTTTAATAATAAGTGAAGGCAAGATTCCAATTGAGCAAGGCCCGATTCCAGGCTCTTAGCAGCTAACGCTATATCAGTGTCCGAAGATACAAGATGTTCTTTCTGCCGCAAGGGGAAGTGTGGCTTCCAGGCCTGTTTCTGCTACACCTAAAAGAAAAGAATGCCCAGTTCTACAAAACGGTTGTACAAAAAGCCGCCCTGATGTGGAAGGGAAACTGATCTCCCAGACTTTTTGAATCTTGCGGCTCTGGTGTTTTAGGAAATGAATCTCTCTTGTTTGCAGTTAACTTCAGCTACACGGAACAGCAGAACCGATTGGGGGGAGGGGAGGGAATCCACTTGTTTTCATTAGTCGCCTGCTCGCCCATGGAGACTGTGTGGTGATTTCACGCCCAGTGGTGTAGCAGTAAATTTTGGAAGGGCTGAATATGTCACCGAGCCCAGCCCCGCTACACCACCACAACAGCAGCAGAAAGAGCTATTTAAAATTTAAACGTATTCCCCTCTTGTCCCTTGTTCCTCCTTTGCATCTTACTTGATTTAAAGCTCTCATCATTTCATCCCAGACTCTTGGAGCTCTCTTCCCCACACCTCCCCTCGACTACACCCCTCGAACGTTGCTTAGCAAACATGAACACCAAAAGCAAAGACAAAAGCCAGCATCGGCATTGAAATGGAATCAGCAGGAGGTTTCGTTGGGGAGACCTGAGCTGTCCAATGAACAGCAGAATGGAATGAGGCTTGTTGAAAGTTTTCAAGCAGAGGCTGGGTGGCCACCCATAAGGGCTTCTATAACCGTTGGCTGCCCAGGACAGTGGGCTGGGTGCCTACAAGGTTCCTTCTGAATCTAGGATTTTGAGACTCTGTGAAACTTCAGAAGCCAGGGAAGTGTCTGGGGAGGAGATGGGTGGTGTTAAATAGGACTCGAGGGGTTGGGGGTTGAGACCTGTTTGGAAGTCCCAGATCTGTATCGAGAAGGTGACAGTTGCCCTTGTGGATAAGATTGTGGCAGTGAGCTCCCTTGACTGTGTGTGTGTGTGTGTTCTCTTTCCTCCTGTTTCAGGAACTGGTCAAGCTCATCACCGAGAAGCAGGAGCATCCTTCTCCTACGAGTCCAGTCAAACCCAGCTTACCTGCCTGTAAATCGGACAGGTAAGTAATGGCGAAATAGCCGGAGATCAGCAGACCTGGCAATGCAAAGTCGCTCACAGAATAACCTTGGTGGCCATTCAGGGATTATGTCCCGAATGGAAGTGGGAGGAGAGGAAGGCAGCGCTGCACCATCCAGTCCTAGGCACAGGGTGAGTCGGTGTGACTACTAGTGAGTCAAGCCCTGAACCTGCCCAGCTAAATACAGTCCAGCACTTTGTGCTCCCTTGGCACTGCCTAAAACGTGAAGTGGTTCTCGCGGCGATTGAGGTGCCTCGCCTCCAAGCCTCACCGTGCTTTTGGCATCCCTCAGCCCGTCGGAGCTGCCCTTGACAGATCGCGAGATGGAGATCCTCAACAAGACAGCGGGGATGGCGCAGAGGGCGGAACCTTTGGCCGATTCCATGGAAGAAGAGGTCGCCCCTCCCAAGCCCCCCCTTCCATGCATCCGGGTCGCCGAAAATAGGTACGGGTTTGGGTTGAGAGCTTGCCCTGTCTGAAAACCTTCATCAGTTTAGTTCAGCTACAGGTAACATCAAGCAAGTGTTGGCTGTTCCTTTCAGCAGACAGGTCAAGGCCCAGAAATGAATTGTGATCTGATCTGGGTGGCTGTTTTGTTTTCAAACTCTGGGCTGCACAGTAGTCAGGGCTGTAGCAGTTACTTTCCCTTAGATCTGCATTGCGGCTAGGTCCGTGCTAGAAAGTTGGTTAGGATCGCACCCTGTGTCTCACAGTGACCCCAAACACACAAGAACCTGCATCCTGTTCCCACTCCCTTGCACCTGGCATTCAGAGACAGCCTGCTTCTAAAATCAGATGGTTGCATCTACCCATCATGGCTTGTCACCTGTGACGAACTTTTCCTCCAGAAATCGGTCCAATCCCCTTTTCAAGGCACCTGGGCCTTCAAGCGCCATCATCACATCCTGTGGCAAGGAGTTCCACAGGTTTACATGATTCATGGGTGCCTGGGTGTGGGGAGGTCGAAAAAGAAAGCGAAAATCAAGGGGGGAAAAAACCACTCGGTTTTGTTAGGATTTGTTCTCATTGCCTACCTTTCCTTCCTAGAACAGCAATCGTGTAAAAACTCCAGAAGTCTGTTTTGAGAAGCTGGAAACTCCCCTCTCATGTCCCCCTCCCACTATTCTGGGCTGTATTTTTTTTTTTTAAACAGCCCTGCAGTGCCCTGTGCAGTGAGGCGTGCAAAAAGTGTGTGGTTTTCTCTGAAGCGCACAGCCGCTGCCTTCTTTTGAGGGCTGGGGGTGGGTGGCTGGTAAGAACTTCCGGTGCAATTTTTCTCAGTACTGATCAGCTGAAAGAGGAGGAACCCACTGAGAGAACGGGCATGTGCAGGAAATGGAACTGAATCTGGATTCCACCCCCCCCCACCCACCCCAGTTTAAATCTATCTTCTGCTCAGAGCTCACCAGATGGCCTCCAAGCCACCCACTTCCTCTCAGTCTTCCTTATCTCTCTTTTGGGGAGAATCACCCTTCCTTACTTTACAGCAGAGGTTCTGAAACGATTCATCCACAAACCAAATTTCTTGACTTAGATCACTTTGGGCCACTTGTTCACCCTGCCTGTGGTTGAAAGAAAAGCAGTCAGGGGTCTCTTAATTTGTGGGGGGGGGGGGGGCAGGACTGGGGTGGAGAAATGGAAATGGGCAGGGCCAGAGCAAAGCCTGCTTGACTGCAAAGCCCCTTCCTTCCTAAGTTCAGCCGAGAAACTAATATCCCTCCTCTTTCTCTCAGTGGCTTATGGGTGCGGACTGATTTGATTCACGAGTGGATCTCTTGTCTGCTTTCTCCCTCTCTCACAGCCCTCCCCCCGCGTTACCTCCTAAGAAACGGCAGTCGGCGCCATCTCCCACTAGGGTGGCCGTCGTGGCTCCCATGAGCCGGACCACCAGCGGATCCAGTTTACCTGTGGGAATCAACAGACAGGTAACGTCAACGGCACGGGTCCCCTCCAGAAATCATCGAGCTTGGGTGGTGACGGTGACCGTGGGGCCCTGTCGGAGCTTGCTGCCCTGTTCTTGGCCGTAATTCTTGTTTTAAAGAATTGGAGGAGAAGCAAGTCAACCTAGCAATGTTTTCCCTCTCGCCCCCTAAAAATGGGTAATTTAAGCCTGTGTTCTATTCGTAAGTGTTCATGAGCTGATGATGTTGGATTTACTGAGAGAGCCTGTCGGAAAATTGAGTCTGTCGCTGAAGCAGTTTCAAATTGGCAAGGCTTCTCCAGCCCTGGTAACGCTCGCGTCTCTTCTTCGCCTGCAGGATTTCGACGCCGACTGCTACGCTCAACGGAGGCTGTCCGGCGGCAGCCAGTCCTATGGAGGGGAGTCCCCCCGACTCTCGCCGTACAACAGCATGGGCAAGCTTAGCAAGTCGGACGAGCAGCTCTCCTCCTTGGACTGCGACAGCGGGCAGTGCTCCCGCAACACAAGCTGTGAAACCTTAGGTGGGTGGCGGGTGGGTGGGCACTCTAGATTGGGAAGGCTGGAGCAGTGCTTGTTGGCCAACAGATGTGGCCCTCCTTATCTGTGGGTGCCAAGCTTGCGGCTTGAGGGCCTGAGAGGAGCTCCCGGATGCAACCAGGCGAGCTTTTCAGAAGCGTCTGGGAGTCTAGAAGGCTTTCCGAGTCGCACAAAAGTCACACGTGTCTTCCCTGCGCCTCAGAAGGCCTTCTGGGTGCTTCCGAACGCTACTTCTGGTTTGCCCCCCTTTCCCAGTGGATTTCATTATCCACAGAAGTTGGTATCCATGGAAGGTTCTGGAACGGATCCCCCGAGCGTCCACTGTACGTGGCAGCCTTGGGACGTGGCCCCGCTTGGCTTGACTCCGTTGGAAATGGAGACAGCTGGGACAGCGGGACACTAGTGGGCTGGCTGTGGCTGCATAGCCGCTTGCCCCTTCCAGAGAGGCACGGCTTGGGGGTACAGCGAAACCCCAGCTGTGGGCCAGGCGCCCACACCCGTACACAGCTGTTAGCAGTGGCGCACCCCACAGTGGCGCTCAGCACTCCCTAACGTTTCTCCTCTTCCGTCTTTCCCAGATCATTACGATCCCGACTACGAGTTCCTGCAGCAGGACCTCTCCAACGCTGACCAGATACCTCATCAGGCGCTCGGCGTCCTCAGCCCCTTACCGGAGTCCCTGGGGGAGTCCGGCTCCCCGTTCCACGGACTCACGTTCCAGCTGCCGGAGCACTGCAGCCCGCTGGCGACCCCGCTGGCGGCCGAGATTCCTCCGGCTCTGCCGGAGAAGAAGAGGAAGCACGCCTTCGACACCTCCGGTTGCAGGGTCTTGTTCGAGAGGCACCCTTCGCAGTACGACAACCTCTCGGAGGAGGACATGCACAACCCGGCCTTGCTGCAGTCTGTGCCCTTCACCCCTTTTGCTGCCGTGCTCCCCTTCCAGCCGGGGAATTCTCCAGCCCCGGTCGAGTTCCTGGCAGACTTCGCTCCTCCCGCCGGTGACTCCGAAAAGCCTCCCCCGCTTCCCGAAAAGAAAAACAAAAACAGTAAGCCCAGTATCCTTCTCATGTTTCTATTTGCTCTTGCAGCAGGGTGTCAACTCAGGGACGGGGCACAGAGATGGTGTCTTGTGTAGAGAAGGGACACTTGCATCTCAGGTGACGCACACAGGAAGCACAACAGACATTTGGATCCTGTGGCCACCTCCCTTGCACCTGGGCTACTTCTACAACCAGCAGGTTGCACGTACCCATCATGGCTTGTCACCTGTGATGGACTTTTCCTCCACCAATCTGTCCAATCCCCTTTTAAAGGCACGTAGACCAGACGCCGTCACCACATCCTGTGGTAAGGCGTTTGGCAGACTAACTACACGCTGGTTGAAGAATTTTGGGGGGGTCTGTTCTAACTCTCCTGACAATTTTAGTTGAGATTTGTCCCACCGGAGGCTTCCTTTGGAGGGTCACTTTGGCCAAGCGCGCCCCCCCCAGTCTTCAGTGTGCCCCCCTCGTCCTCCTGCCCATTTGCTTGTTATCCCCTCGGCTCTCTGCCTTGCCTCTGTTTCTCTCCTTCCACCTTTCAAACTGGAGGATCCTCTCTTGTCATGCCGCACCCGCTCCTTTTCTCCCTCCAGCTGGCCTGGGTGGAAAGGAGGGGCGGAAGAGCATCTCGATAGCAATAACGGTAGAAGAGGGCTGATGATTCTGAGCAGGTTTGGGGGAGCAGAAATCCCTGACCAGCAACCCTTCGTGGCCGGGGGTGTAGCTCTGCCCCTCTCCTCTGACTCCAAAGGCTCAAGGAGCGTGCAAGGGAGTCCAATTTCTGCCCCCCCCCAGCACTGGAAGAGCTTGCAGGATTGCAGAGACTTGGCCGAGGCCATCCAGTGGGTGTAATGGCTGAGTCAAGGTTTGAATGCCGTTCCAAGTCTGACGCCCTGTCTGCTACACCCTGGCTTGCTCTCCAGTTGGCCTCCCGTCTGCCGTTCAGTGGGCATCGCCCCTGCCTGATGATTCCTTCACCCCCCCCAAAGGACTTCAACTCAGGGCTATGCTGCCAACGCCAGCCGCGAGGCAGTGATGTCATTTTCCATCTGCTTTTGTTGGCTTCTCTCGCTGTGAAAGCTGCAGCTTAGAAGGAGCCAAGCAGGGAGGAGCTGACCTTGCTGCGGTTTCAGGAGCCTTGCCCCGGCTCTCCAGCACCAGCGGACCTGTTCAGAAGTCCAGAACGTGTCCTAAATGTTGGCCCGGCGTCCAACCCTGAGGCAGTTCAAAAATCAGATAGCCGCTGACTGCCCTGCAAAGAGCTGAGCTCCTGCAGTTTGCAAGCACGTGTGGATGGAGGGAGATCAACCTTTGGCGGGTCTCGGCAACGTGTCATTTTAAAAAGTGGGTCCTGCTGCTAAAAAGTTTGAGAACCGGTTGGTGAATCTGCTGAAGTTATGGGGTGCCGTGAAATGACCTGACATCTTGGCTTGTTTCTGTGCCCAAAACACCAGCTCTGTGCCAGGAACGGGGGCTGCAGGCTCCTTTCAACAGACGTTGACCCTGCATTCACTTTTTTTTTGGGGGGGGGGTGTCCTTTCAGTGATGGCCTACATGCAGTTCGTGGAAGACTATTCCGAGCCGCAGCCTTCCATGTTCTACCAGACGCCGCAGAACGAGCACATCTACCAACAGAAGAACAAGCACCTGATGGAGGTTTACGGGTTCAACGACTCCTTCAGCAGCGCGGACTCCGGCCAGGACCTGGCCCCGCCCCCTGCTCTCCCGCCAAAGCAGCGGCAACTGGTAAGGCTCCTGACCGCCGTTCTGCTTGGCCAGGCCAGGAGTGTTTAGATCGCAGCTGAGATAGAAAGGTGCCCACCCACCACCCCCACTTTATATTTATTCTCTCACATTTTGATACCGCCCTTCCTCCAAAAGAGCTCAGGGCGGTGTACTTAGCTTCTCTCTTGTCCTCACAACAACCCTGTGAGGTAGGCGAGGCCGAGAGAGGCTGGTCCACGGTCGCCCAGGAAGCTTCGTGGCTGAGCAGGGGTTTGAATCCGAATCGTCCAGATCAGTCTCTCACCAGATCCACTACTCCGCCCCGACTACCGTCCTCCACCGTCCATAGGCAGTACTTTTTCACAGGGTCCCCCTCAACCCTCAGGTGCAGATTTTCAAGGAACCTGCGGGAAGAAAGGGAGAATTGGCAGAAATGATCCCTTGCTTGAACAGAAGCTCTTCAGGGGCTTCGTGCGGCTTCCGGAGAATTCTGGCGCTCTGGCCTCCTCCTTTAATTCTGCTGTTGCCTCTGGTGCATTTTGAAGGGGTTCAGCTCTCCTTTTTCTTTCCCAATTAGCCCCTGGTATCCACGGGGTGCGTTCCAGGACCCCCCCTGGCAGATACCAAATTCTGCAAATAGCAAAATCCTTGCCAGCAAACTGGAAGGGCCTTTTGGAAGCCTCCGAGAGACCTTCGGAGGCAACCTCCTCATGCTTGGAAAGCCTCCCGGACGTGATTGGAAGGAAGGCACTTCTGGTCCCATCCAGGAGGTCTCTGAGGCCCTCCAACTGTGGGCACAGCATAGTCAAAGAGGCAGATGCCGAGCTTGCGGATAAGGGGGGTCCACTGTATGCACCTATTTTTTCCAAATTCATGTAGCTTCTTGTAATCATGGAGGAGGGCAGTCCTGTCGCCCACTCCCCTCTTAGTCCTGAAAGCTTGTTGGCCCTGCCTTGGGGGTGTCCTTTTCTTCCTCTCTCTCTCTCTCTCCCTCTTGCTGTCTTTCTGGCTTCCTCCCTCTCTGTCTCTCTTCCTTCAGCAGGCCTCTTTTGCAGCTTCCTCCTTCTCTTCTGTCTCCTACTGTGTCCAGCCACCTAAAGTGCCCTTCGCCCCCGAGGATATCGGCACCCTTCAGGGCCTCAGTATGTCCGTCTCTAATTCCTTCCTCCACCAGCACAGCTCCTTTCCTGTGCACTCGGTGAGTTTCTAACGTGGGGCAGTTCCTTCTGTGGGTTCTGTGAGGTGGGGGGGGGGAGAATTGACTGTTCTGGGAGGGCATCTTTGCAGTTACCCTTCCAGCGCTGGGGAGGGGGGCAAATAATACCATCTGGGGCCTTTGTAATGCATGTCGTAACAGCAAGTGATTCAGAACATCTCAGTAAGAGTATCAATCATTATGTTGTTTGGTATGGCATCCTTGATGTGCCTGGTGCTTTGCACAGAGGAAATCGTAGTGTCCTGCCCCAAGAGGCTTACAGTCTAGATATCGGGGGCTGAAAAAAGGCGTGAGCCTTTTCAGTGAGATGAGAGAGAGAGCTGGTATTGTCTTTTCTCTCCCCCCCCCCCCGGGCAGGGGAATGACAGTGGGCCGATCTTTCAAATGTTTTTACAAGATTGTACTCATACAGCCCTTTTTTGTAAACATTTACCAAAATCCGCTTTTACCAAGTGTAGTAAAAACAGGCAAAGCGCTTGCAAATTCTGAAGGCAGTCGTGATGCCATACAAGCAGCCACCATTGCAAAACCCAGATGGAAGGGCGTGAAAAGACCGTTTCGGACAGAAAGGTCTGTGGCTGAAGAGGCCAGCAGAGAAAGATCCAGGCTGATCTCCTTTGCAAGGGCGCTTCTCAGATGGGATGAAACCTTCCTCCAGTTTGTGTTGGCAAACAGCCAGAGAAAAGGACCTCTTCTGGACAACTTAAGTTACTTGCGTGGGGCTAGGCGGCCCTTAAGGTGACCTGATCCCAGGCCCTTTAGGGATTCAAAGATCAGAACTAACACTTTGCAGTTTGTCTCGGAAAGCATTTTGACAGCCGGTGGAATGCTGCAGGATAGGGAGACTTCTGCACCACTGGGCCCCCTCCTGGCTGCTGTGTTCTGGAGTAGTCGACACTTCCAGGCCCATCTTCAGAGGCCGCCTCAAAAGCATTGCAGTTGTCCGATCTGGATGCTATGTGCATAACCAGAGATTCATCCACTGGGACTCGGGTAACATCAATGCCATAAGTCAAATTCAGCAGAATGGCAATTCCTTCTCCCCAAGAAATCCTGTGTTCCTATGGGGTGGGGACCCTCTTGCTGGGGGATTACCACCTACATTGCCAAATTCCAAGGACTTTGGGGGAAAAGCCGTGACAGTTAAATGGATAGAAGTTTGCCAATAGAGGTTTTTAGCTTATAGATTTAGGCCTCACGTGGCTGGAAGGGAACAGAAAGATATTGTTCAGTGCATTCACCCCCAAGAAAGAATATCGGGGTCACCCAGATGGATCAGAACAGAAGTCCATTTACACAGCTATTTTGAAGAACAAATTTGCCCACAGCCAGCAATCTCACGGTGAGAGAGTTTTATAAGACGTGGGAGGCACCCGTAAGTCAGTCCGACAAAGTGAATATCTGTCCAGCATTGTAATTTGTTCAAGAACTTTACAGGAACTAAGCTTGTAAAAAAATGAAAGCCATTATTGATCCCTCAGAAAGCTTTGTTTTTGTTTTTTAAAGACACGTATTTTCCATGCCTATATGATTTATTGCTACAGTGACATGATATGGATTTGATGTGGTTCGGTCTGTTCATTTACTGCGATATTTACTGCACGCGGTGGGGATATACACCACTGAAGAATTGAGTGTCGTTGTAAAGTTTCGTTCAAGATCAAGAATTTACCAATGACCCTTAACACTGTGATCTGTTAGATCAGAGGCAGGCGCAAAAAATCCCCCCCCCCCCCGCCCCCGGAGTTTTGGAAGCAGCTTGAAAGAGGGTTTGTTGCTTGTGGTGTATGCAATCAAGCAGGCATTTTAAGGTTTATTCTGTTTCCCGGCTGATGCTAGAATGACCCAGTACCAAGAGGAGTCTGAAAAAGAACCAGGGAAAAAAAAATGCAAGTCTTTTGTGTGTGTTTGTTCCGGTGGCATCTGATTCTGGAAAACTTCTGGGAGTTTTGAACTCTTTCTAGTGCAGGAGTGTCAGCTCTAAAAATGTGGGGGAAAGTATGAAACATGTAATGCTCAGGTATTCGCTTTGAAGAAGATGTTTTGGTTGTGATGGGCTGTGTCAGAATGCCAGATGCAAGGGAGGGCACCAGGATACGGGTCTCTTGCTGTCCCATGGGCTCCCTGAGGCATCTGGTGGGCTACTGTGAGCTGGCCTAGATGGGCCTATGGCCTGATCCAGCAGGGCTGTTCTTATGTTCTCATGATGGAGATGCAGACAGACACAAAGTGCGAGACAGGGCCCTTGAGGAGTTCTGTACATTTCTGTTCTTTTACCATCTGTCTCTTGCTGAAAAATGTTGAAATTTGGAGCTGTCTTCTTACCAAAAAAAAAAAAAAAAAGCAAGTGTCTACATTTCTGGCTCATCAAGCAGACTCACCTTGGTGTGTCACCCCCCCATGTGTTAATTGCAGCATGTCCACTTAACATGGCCAACCTTAAAATCTTTTAAACCCGTTAAAAGATTAAGCAGTCGTGAGAGCTTTAGCACCAGGCCATGACGGCCCTTTTGCCCGCAAGCTGGTTAAGGAAACCAGGCCTCTTTCTTCACACCCTAATCAATGCTCACGTTAAGAGTCCCTTTAAAACAATCCACAAGAGATCTCCACGGAGCGTCAAAGCTAATTAAATCAATCGGTGGCGAGGTGAAACGTTTGAATGATGGCGCATTGCTCGTGCGCATGGGGGGGGCTGGTCTCAACCACTCCACGCTCAAAGAATGGTTTTGGTTGCTGCGTGGGGTGGGGGTGGTCAAATCAAAAATAACAGCAATAAAATGCTACGCAGAGAAAGCTTGTACCTGTACCAAGAAAGCTCACTGGGCAGCTGTCTAATTCTACGATTCGTATCGCTTTGCATTTTTCTGCCAGGTTTACCACGTTCAGTGCCATTTTAGTGACGGGGCAGTGGGATAGAACTCCCCGAAATAAAAGAGCGATAAAAAGGATTGGGGGCTTTGGCCCACTGGCAGTGTCTGTGCAGCTCTACTTGTGAACAGCCAGGAGGGCCAGGCAGTCCATTCATGAAGCCTGTCGGGATGGTCGTAGGCGGCCGATTGGTGGAAGACACCTGTCACTCCTCCGCCTCTTTGGATTTGAAATATGGGACAGGATAGAAGAGGAAGCTTGGAAGAGAGGAGTTGTGGGCTAGAGTGTACGTGTAGAGAGAAGGGTGGCTCACACGAAGGGCTGTTGTGTGAATTCTTGCAGAGTGGCGTAGTCCATCTATGCGTCCCGCATCCTTTGGGGGATTAGTTCTGCCTCTTTTCCTTTGCTTTCCGGATTAAATTCCTCCTCCTCCATCTCTGTTGCTGCGTGTTGGATTGGGAAGTTTCCGCGTTGTACTTTCCCAGAGGTTGTGTTGGGTGCGGGACAGAGACAGACCTTCTTGCTGTTGCACTGCGGTCTCTCCCCCTTGCAGCAGCCAGGAACAGGCAGACAAACAGCCTCACCTACGGCAGTGCTTGTTAGGACCAAGGTGGGCTTGGGATCCCGTCCCTCAAGCAGCTGCTGTTGGAACGGCTCAGTGGCAACAGACTTTCTGCACATGCTCACGGCAACTCTTCTTCTCATTAATGCTTTTTACCTTCTGAGGTGCTGATAAAGCTTTAACCTGTGTGACTCTTCACGGAGTCGAAGCCCAAATGGGCAACTTCCAAATTGAAATTCCTCAGCTGTGACGGTTAAGCTTGCAACAATTTCACTGGAAGGTCCATCCCTCTCTGCGGCTCTTCCTTCTCCAGAGTGAAGCGATTCTTCAGAAAGGGTCTTGAGGCGTTCCTCGGAAGGCTTCCACGGCTGCGGTGTTTGGTGTGCTCAGCTGGGAATCGGAAAGGAGCGGGGCCAGGAGGGCGCGATCACAGAAAGAGGCTGGGTCCATTACGCACATGCTTCTGAATTCGAGCTTGGCTCTCGTCCCAGCGTGACTGCATAGTTGAGATTCTTTCTCCGCTTCCAGACATGCTGAGCCACTTGAGATACGGAGCTGGTGTGTAATGCAAAGGTCTGTTTCTCTTGATTCAAACCTGCCATGAGCTCACTTAGTGGCTAAGCAGGCCATGCGCTCTCTCTCTCTCTCTCTCTCAGCCTCAGTCTTCCCAATCTGCAAAATGTGGATAGTGATACTCATGAGCCTGATTGCTTTAAAAAAAAACCATAGCATTAAGACAACATAAGCAGCAACTGTTACCCTGCACATGCCTGATCTTGTGTGATCTCGAAAGCTAAGCAGGGTCAGGCCTGGTTAGTACTTGGATGGGAGACTGCCTGGGAATACCGGGTGCTGTAGGCTTCTACCATGATCTGGGAAGCTAAGCAGGGTCAGGCCTGGTTGGTACTTAGATGGGAGACCGCCTGGGAATACCGGGTGCTGTAGGCTTATACCATGATCTCGGAAGCTAAGCAGGGACAGGCCTGGTTAGTACTTGGATGGGAGACCGCTTGGGAATACCGGGTGCTGTAGGCTTCTACCATAGTCTTTTGAGACTGAAGGTTGCCAACCAATCTAAGACAACATACTGAGCTTCCCCAGAGAAAGGCCTCTCATCACTGGTTGCGATGGTTCTCTCTGGCCCGTAGCAACAGAAGAAACTTGAGGGGAGTGAGTTATATTGTTTGGTCTGCACCCCTCTCTTTCCCAGGTGACCCAGCTGCTCTGTGCAGCTTCTCTGCACCCCCTCCCCCCAGGACTGTAGCAACCTGCCTTTTGGATCTCTGACGTCCTGAGATAAAGGGAACCCTACAAAATTTATCCATCATCCCATCCAGTATTGAAAACTATTGAGCGTTGCAGTCCGTTGAATGAGCCATTCCTGGTAGGGCAGCCTCAGCATGGAACATAACCGTTCCCTAAGAGGACGAGTCTTGGGGAGGGGGTCCCAGCATCAACACACGCGCCAACTCCAAGTTGGGGTGTCTTTCTAGTGAAATGCAGACTGAGTTGACCACTGGGCCAAGCTGGGAGATTTGCCCTTCCTCCAACCAGGTCTTTGTAGGGCATGCTAGATCATCACACTCCTCTGTGATCCAACCGTGACTGTCCATTGTCTTTCCGATAGTGCCCTCTGCAGCTCCGTGACTTGTACATAGCCGTGATAATAGCAAGGGGTTGGGGGGTGAAGCATGAGAGGGAAATGTGCACACTCGCTCAGGGTGCAGAATTTTAAACTTTTCAGAGCACATGGTGCCCCAGTTAGCCTCTCGCCCTTTGCCAGCTCAGTAGAACTGGTTGTCCTTTCGCAACTCTGCAGGGAAGGGCTGTCCTTGTGCTGCTGTTGATCTAATTTCTTTCTCTTTTCTCTGTCTCTTTCTCCCACCCCGTCCCTCACGTTGCTTTTGCTGTGTTTTTTTTCCCCCCCTGCTGTCGCCACCCCACCCCCCGCAGTACAAATCGGTGTTCAGGTCTTACTCCCAAGACTTTGTGCCTCGCAAGCAAGTGTCCATCCCTCCTTTTCTCTCATCTACCTCCTCCGCCTCCTCCCCGCCTCTGCCTTTCCCGCCTGTACACCAGCCTCCGAACTCTGACCTGGCGGCAGTGCCGGCTGCGGCCAGCCAGTCACTCGGCGCTGTGGATGGGCCCGCCACCTCTTCTCAGGAGAGCTGCTTTAACGGGACTTCTGTCTGCCTTCCTTCTGAAACCTCTTTCACTGATTCTCTCCAGACATCTTCGGTGAGGACTCTGGTGACTCAAGGCGCCCTGTGCGTGTGCGGGGGGGGGGGTGTTGTTGTTAGGGAAACCCTACTAGGGCCAGGACCCTGTGTGCTTTGTGTGCCATTCAAAAAGGGTTGTGTTGTTGTTTTTTTGCTTTGTGTACAGACCCAGGGAAGAAGGGAGAGATCCAGCATGACGTTGGGGTGGTCCAAAGCAGTACAACAAATGCAGAGCGGAGAGGGACAGGGGCCTGAAATCAGCTTTGCAATTAAGTTGACATCAGAAGAGGCTGGATCAGGCCAAAGGCCCATCTAGGCCAACTTCTTGTATCTCCCAGTGGCCCACCAGTGGCCCACACAAGACCACAAGAGACCTGTTGCCGCTCCTTTGCACAGCCTAGAACCAGGCGGTTGCATATACCCGTCGTGGCTTGTAACCTGTGATGGACTTGTCCTCCATCAATCTGTCCAATCTGCTTTTCAAGGCATCCAGGCCAGGCCCATCACCACATCCTGTGGCAAGGAGTTTCACAGACAGAAGTTGACTGGATGCTGGCTAATAGCCATCATTTGTGGCACATCAGGGGTCCAAAAGAACACGTGAAACTGCCCTTGATGTACTTTGGAGCTCCACTTATGCACTGAGGACATCTTGAGCTGTTGGGAGCTAACCGAGAGAGAGGTCTTGGGGTCACGGTGGAAAGCTCAGCAAAAAAATAAACCAGACCCAGTGCACGGCAGTGGCGAAGAAGACACACTCCATGCCGGAGTCATTAGGAAGGGGATTGAGAGGCAAGACTGCTAATACGATGGCGTTCTTGTGCACATCTGTGGTGCGGCCACATTGGGAAGGCTAGTGGGCATTTGCGGTTGCCGTACCACAGGAAGGACATTGTAGAGCTGGGAGAGGCCAACGAATGGAGAGGCATCCTTAGGAGAACAGGCTACGATATCGGGGTCTTTTTATGGGGAAAAATGTGGTTGGAGGGGGTCAGGATTGAGACTTGCAATTAGGCATGGGAGGGAGGGAGTGGAGGGGGGCAGGTTTGTCCCTCTCTCACAGCACCAGAGGGGGGTGTCATCCAGTAAAACTGGCAGGAGATTGAGGAGAAGGAATGGCTTCTTCATCAATCACGAATGAATGCCAGTCAACGGCTGGCGCTTTTCTGCAGACAGCCAATACTCCTTTGCGTTCTAAAAGTTTTCAGGTGTCGGAGCGATGTGACCCTTTGGTTAGAATTCAAGAAGGGGAGCGTACTTTTTGCGTCAGAAACTGCTACAGATTGCACCCCAAAAACCCAGAACGGGCTGCAGCCCTGCATTCACCCATTCTGGCCCGCAAGGGGTCTGGCCCGCGCCTCTCGCCCACACGCCCTGCTGAGCGCGCGGCCCGCAAAAGCGCCACCGTCACCCATTTCCTTTTGTCCTGTCTCCTGTAGAGTGAACACACCGGAGAGGAGGCTGGGGAGGGTGAATACGTCAATCTGTATTCCTCCGGCCAAAGCAACGGGGAACTCCCTCTCTCTGAAGGAGTAAGTAGAAACTGCAGGAGCGGGTGCAACCCTTGGTGGCGGGCTGCATGCTGACCAGACTCATCGTGGAAGGGGGCGTCGCCAGCTCCCTTTCCTGTGGCGCTTGGGGGCGGGGCTAGGCTCGACAGGCTTCCCGACAGGCGTGAACCATTTTGGAGAGCAGCTTTACAGTGGGGCTGGTTTTTCCTCCAGGGGTGCTTGTGCAGTGCTTCCCCTCTCGATTTAGATCTCTTTATTTGTTTGAAAGCATTTATCATGTGCGACGCTCCGTCCCTGACTGTGGTTGACCCAGCGTTGCCTCCGTCGAAGTGGAAATTGCAGTTGTGTGCTCCGCGTGCGCCTACCCTGAGAGACCGTTCAGAAGCATTCCAGTAGTTCTCATCTGGAGGTCCTCTGTGGGCCCCTCTCCCCCATGGATTTCGGTATCCATCAGTTCAGTAGCTGTGGGGGGTCCAGGAATTGATCCCCCGTGGATATTGAGGTCCAACCTGTAGTACATTACATTCCAAAGGACTATAAGTAGCTTTTTACTGGTGGTCCAGCAACTGTTACCCTGCGCATGCCCAGTCTCATCTGATCTCGGAAGCTAAGCAGGGTCAGGCCTGGTTAGTACTTGGATGGGAGACCGCCTGGGAATACCGGGTGCTGTAGGCTTAGACCATAGTCTTTCAAGACTGAAGGCTGCCAACCATCCTCAACAGAAGGACACCTCCCAGACACCAAGATGTGAACCCAAGTGGCATGGCTGAAAGGCAGACCCTCTGTCGTCCTCTGAAGGCCTGTCGTCCATCTATATGGGCTTTTCCAAAAAGTGCCCTCCCAAATAGCCATCTATGAGAAAGATGAATGCAAAGGTTACAGGCCTTCAAGACCCAATGGCCACATCAGGGAGAGACAGTGCAGTAAGTTAAAGCACAGTGGTGGAATTCTAGTGGCCTGGAATTAAGCGATTCATGCCTCTGGAATTTGGTTGTTGAGCTTGTTAAAGAAAAAAGTCCGGTCTGTGTGATAGTATCCACCTTAAATCTAGTGGAAGGCCAGTCCCCAGGCCCTCCTGGAAATTGTAACCTCAGGCACTTGTGCCCCACTTTCCCGGAGGAAGTTCTTGGCACTCGCTGACCCAGTATGAAGAAGGTAAATGATCATTAGGAAATAAATCTGTTCATATTAGGATGCCCCTGGGCAAGTCTGCGCCGGTGGCCACATGTGGAATCCCGTGTCCAGTTCAGGTTGCCACACCTCAAGAAGGATATTGCACTGTCAGCACAGGAGAGGGCAACAGAAATGATCGGAGGACTGGATAGTCTTCCAGACTGCAAAGTTGGGGGCTTTTTTAGCTTGCAAAAGAGGCTGCTAAGGGACGGCATGATTGAGGCATATAAAATAACTCCTGCTGTGCTGTAGTGTAAGGTGGATAGATATCTCCCTCCCCCCTCCCCACAATATTGGAACCAGGGATCTTTCCCTGGAATTGAACGGTGGGAGATTTAGGGACAGACTGGCCTTGGGGCCCTATCCAGCAGGGATCGTCTTAGGAGAACTGAAGAAACATAACCCTTTTCCCTCCGTTTCCAGCTACTCCAGCTGAGGAGCTTGGACAGGGATAATGGTTCTTATTAGCCTAACAAGCAGATTCTTTGTCAGGCGGTGTTCTGATTTTAGCCTGTTGTTTCGTTGCTGGAGGGGGGGTTGTCTCTCATTTTGGCTCACATGATCTTTTTAGCGATAGTTTCACGCTGCTGGTTGGTTTAATTAATTTGTTTGATGTTGTTTCATGATCTTTCCCCTTGTAAATCACTCTCTACAGATCTTATCTGGAAAAAAGGGACGTATAAACATATTTAAACAGGCAGCAGGTAGCTAGCCCAATCGGTTTGCTTTCTGAGCTCGGCTTCTGTTTCGAGAGCAGTTCTCTAGTGCGGTGGTTGTCAAACTTCTTAGCACCAGGACCTACTTTTTAGAATTACAAGGCTTTGGTGGGGATCGGGAGGTGGAGGGTGGGAGCCTGGCAAGCAGGGAGTTGAACCCTACAAGATTTTGCTTCAGTTCCAGCTCAGGTGTGAAGTTTTGCAAAAAGTAGTTTGGTAACCGGTTTGGTTTTTTTGGGCAGAATAACGTAGAGCTCTTGTGCTTGTGGGGCAGCTTTGTGAATGCGTTCCTAACTGGAGGGGAAAATACGTATTTTAATTGTTTTTTTAATTAGTAAACCACGCCTATAACAGTATATAAAAGAAAAAGAAAACGGGAAAATAACCTGTGTGGGTGAATGGGAGGATGGAGGGACTTGAGTGGGAAAGCAATTCAAGACACTTTCAGCAGCCTCGTTTGAAAAACCTGCTGCCCTGAGGCTTCCTTGTTGGGCAACTGCCTGTACAACTAAGCAAGCCCCTGCCTGAGCCAGAGGAAGACTGCTGGTCCTCGGCCCTGTCTCCCAATTGCCCCGTTCCTTCTCTTCTTGGTTGGCAACCTTCAGTCTCGAAAGACTATGGTATAAGCCTACCCTCGTCTGATCTCGGAAGCTAAGCAGGGTCAGGCCTGGTTAGTACTTGGATGGGAGACTGCCTGGGAATACCGGGTGCTGTAGGCTTATACCATGATCTCGGAAGCTAAGCAGGGTCAGGCCTGGTTAGTACTTAGATGGGAGACCACCTGGGAATACCGGGTGCTGTAGGCTTATACCATGATCTCGGAAGCTAAGCAGGGTCAGGCCTGGTTAGCACTTGGATGGGAGACCGCCTGGGAATACCGGGTGCTGTAGGCTTCTACCATGATCTCGGAAGCTAAGCAGGGTCAGGCCTGGTTAGTACTTGGATGGGAGACCGCCTGGGAATACCGGGTGCTGTAGGCTTCTACCATGATCTCGGAAGCTAAGCAGGGTCAGGCCTGGTTAGTACTTGGATGGGAGACCGCCTGGGAATACCGGGTGCTGTAGGCTTAGACCATAGTCTTTCGAGACTGAAGGTTGCCAACCATCTCCCTTTACTGAACATTATCTCCCGATCTTGTCTGATCTCGGAAGCTAAGCAGGGTCAGGCCTGGTTAGTACTTGGATGGGAGACTGCCTGGGAATACCGGGTGCTGTAGGCTTATACCAGAGTCTTCCGAGAGTGAAGGTTGCCAACCAGCCATTTCTCTTCTTGGGAAATATAGTTTCTGAAATGCATCTGGAGAAGAGGGGAGCCCTCTACACCCCTCAGACGGATCTCCTGATTATTCCTAAGTGTGCAAAAACAACACACAGGAGCTCTGCTTGCTGAGCTGAGCCACTTCCAGTACCCCATGACTGGCCGGCGGTTCCTTGTGGAGTGCGTCACAATGCCCCAGGGTGTCACGATGCAGTTTGGTTCTCTTGATCTTAGGGGTTCTATTCCAGCAGTTCACTGCGGGGGGACAGACAGACAACGCTCCGAATTGGTTTTTGGGTTCAGTTGACTCCTTCCCGGCAAAGGGAAGGCGCCCAGTGTGGCCTCCATGGTCAGAGCCCGGCTGTGCCTGCCAGATCAGGGGAGGAGCTGACTGCAAAAGCTTTCATCCTGCCAAACAAACCAGCAAATTGCTTGGCACATTTGAGCTCCTGGAGGTGTCGTGAACATCAGGGCAGGTGCGCTTGGGGGGGGAAAGGCGGCACCCTTGTTTGAAGGCTTGCAAGCGGAGCGACAGAGCACAGGGCTTGAGCTTTTTGCATCGAAGCATGTGCCTGCAAAGGCTTCTTCCCCATTCCCCATCGCACCCCCCACCCCCAACCCCTGCAAAACCTTTTGGGGGTGGAGAAAGTAGCAGCAACCATTGCCAGGACTTTGAGCGCACCTTTTTCCAGGTGGCGACTGGCACCCCCAGAATCCCCAGTGGGAAATTCTTTTCTATTCACCCCTGTTGTCCTAAATAGGGATGAGATCTGTGAGGACTATACAGTTCCTGCCAGGTTGGCAAGCCCAAGGGCCTGCTCTTGTTATTGGGTAACTCTGCTAGGCTGCTGCTTACCCAAGGCTTTAAGTCCTATTTATAGAAATAGGGCCTTCTCGGTGTTGGCTTCTCATTTGTGGAATTCCCTCCCCTGGAATGAAGAACGGCTCCCTCTCTGAAGACCTTTCAGCCGGGCCTCGAGACCCATTTGTTTAGGAAGGCATTTGATCAACCACACGAGCTGGTGCTTTTAACAAGACGTAATTTTAATAGTTTGATGTCATCCTGGGGTCTGTTCTCGTGTGTTTGGTTTTTATGTTTAATGTTTGTTTTTTTTAGTATTGTTTTAAATCTAAATTGCATCTGTTTTTATTTGGTGAGCCACCTTGAGTGCTCTTGAGTTTGGGAGAAAGGCGGGGTATAAATTCTTCCAGTAAATAAATAAAATATTTGACCGCGATCAAATAGCAGGCGTTCAATTGACCGGTGCCCAGTCTTGCGTAGCAATAAGCGTTTTAGTCTCGCATCACAGCTGCTCAGCGCAAACCGTTGCAGTGTTTAAGTCACACACGGGGACCACTTGCGTTTTCTGTTTGCATTCATGTGTTCCGTGTCAGTGTTTGCCCTTCATTTGCTCTCCCCAAGTTTGTGTGGGAGATTCAGAGACCCTGCGCACATCAAATTGCACCCTGGCTGGCAGGAAGGTTCGCCTCTTTACGATCTCCTTGCCTTGTTTCTCTCTTCCAGGAATCTCCGGCCATCAAAGATGGCCACGCCAAGGACTCTTCCTCTCTCGGCGGTGCCCTGGGGAAGGAAAATCAAGAGGAAGGAGAAAGGTGGGGCTCGGTCCTTACATCCTCATTGTTTTGTTCTGGCTTAAAAAAAAATCAGTGGTCTGCAAGCCTTTTAACTTGCCTCCTATATTCTGAATATGGAGGTGATTTAGTGGTACTGAGAGCATTAGTGGCTGTGGCCAATTCATGATTTTTCTTCAGGAAGACACTGCAGCATTCAGGGGATCCACGTCTTCCCAACTCTGTGATTTTGCTTTTAGAGCATGAAAGAGTCAGAATCGCTCACTCTCACAGGAAACCGCGCCTCCCGTGTTTGGGCATTAAGTCACTTGGTCTCAGTTTCTGACTGAAAGCAGATCGGCCCAGAGGCAGCGACTCATGCAGAGACGCAACAGGGAGCTGGAAGGGGGCCAGCAATATGCCCGTTTTCCCTTTTGCCTGGGTGATCTGGAGAGACGCCTGCGTTGGCTTGGTCATGTTGTGAGAATGGATGATGGCCGGATCCCAAAGGATCTCCTCTATGGAGAACTCGTGCAAGGAAAGCGCCCTACAGGTAGACCACAGCTGCAATACAAGGACATCTGCAAGAGGGATCTGAAGGCCTTAGGAGTGGACCTCAACAAGTGGGAAACCCTGGCCTCTGAGCGGCCTGCTTGGAGGCAGGCTGTGCTGCATGGCCTTTCCCAGTTTGAAGAGACTCTTGGCCAACAGTCTGAGGCTAAGAGGCAAAGAAGGAAGGCCCATAGCCAGGGAGACAGACCAGGGACATACTGCACTTGCTCCCAGTGTGGAAGGGATTGTCACTCCCGAATTGGCCTTTTCAGCCACACTAGACGCTGTTCCAGAACCACCTTTCAGAGCGCGATACCAGAGTCTTTCGAGACTGAAGGTTGCCAACAGGGTGATCTGAAGCGGGGTGGCATCTTGTTCCCCATGCAGGCCGCAGAAGTCGCCAGAGTCTTCTGAGTCTTCCCAGCTGAAAGAGGAAGTAGACGAGCTGTCCCTCGTTGACCACAATGAAATCATGGCCAGGCTCACCCTGAAGCAGGAGGTAGGTGACTCCTTTTCCTTGTTGTCCACCACTCAGCCGGGTTTGTGCTTGAATCAGATATGATTGGATTGACCGTAGAACAGAAAGAGTGTGGACATCAGAGCTGATTTGGGATTGTCTGCTCTTGGGAGACACAACCGGGCATGTTTTTATCCTTTGCCACTTCTCTGGGTACCGCTGCCCCTGGAGACCTCTGCCTATGGAAAAGCAGGGTGCCACGGTCTGGATTAGCCCCCAGTGCTGGCTATGCTCTTGCTTGCTTGTTATCTCTGGTCTTCAGGGAGATACACCAAGCTTTCAGATTGTCAGGGGGGCCTGCCTAGAAGCCAGCATCAATCTGTCACTTGGCTGACCCTGATGGAGGAGGGGTCTGCTCTGGCCTGCCAAGTTCCCCCAGCAGAAGCCATTACTCATAGCTTGTGGAATTCCTTGAGCCTTACCCGAGGAATGCCTCAAGGATTGTGTTGCGAGCATACTTAACAGCCCCTGGAGGTTGGGCTCTGGGGGGCCGTTTTGGCTCCTCCAGGGGACTGTTTTGACCCTTCCCACAATGCACCTGGCTTGATCTCCCCTTTCTGTTTTGGTGGCCAATGTGCAGTCACGTAGCAGGTCTTCAACAAGTGGGCTTGCACCAGTGCAGCCACTGCCATTTTGATTCCCTTTGCTTTTCAAAATTGAGCACCTGCCACTCTGCCCGCCCTCTCCTTCCAGTTGGGCCTGGAGGAGAAGAAGAAGCAGGACTGCACGGCTGTCACACATGCTGATTGGCTGCCCCCATTGCAGAAAGGGGAAGAACTCCACCCCTGGTCATTCCCTCTCACCCACCCGCCTCTTGAAGGCAGACCCCCTTTGCAGGTTGGGGTTCAAGGTGGGCCCTAGCTCTTGACGAGCTGAGCAGCGCGGCTGCAGTGTCCTACTTGGCTGTGGAATCTGGGGTGGTGTTTAGCTGGCTCCGTACCCCATTGTCTTTGTGCTGACCTCTGCACAACCCCAGTGATTACTGGAGGACCATAGTCTTCCTCTTTGTTGGCCAGAAGCCCAAGAGTTCAAAGGTTGCTGCCCCTGTTCCACCTGAAGTCAGATTTGGGCAGGAGGTCAGTTCTAGGGCACTGCAAGCCTGAGCTCTTTCCCCAGCTCCAGACTGGGCTTGTCCTCCAATCCCACGCGGCGTTAGGGATGGCGGCAGGACATACGGGTTGGCTCAGCCATTCAGGCACTGTGGAATTGGGGTGCCCCGGATGGCAGCTCTCAAGCTCTAATTCCCTTTGTGTCTGTGTCTGTGTCTGTGTGTGTGTTTTTCCCACCTGCAGGGTGATGATGGACCTGATGTACGCGGCGGGTCAGGGGATATTCTGTTGGTCCATGCGACGGAGACCGACCGGAAAGGTACTGCCGGGTGGATCGTGGGATGATGGCGGTGTGGGACTTTTCACGGTGTGCTTCACAGATGCAGGCAGGCAGGCTGGATTAGTGGATCAGGAGGGGGAAGAGGATTCTGCTTAGCTTCAAACAAGTGATAAGCTGGATAAGCCTGCAGCGGCGGCCTGTGGGGGGTTTAACTCCCCTCTGCCCCTTCTCCCTCTCTGTAGCGTACAGTGCTAGAGTTTGTATATTACCTCCATTGAGTGTGTTCCTCGGAAGCTGTGCTGAAGAAGGACAGCAACGAGAAGCTTACAGTCAAAGATGGAGCCGTTTGGCTGATCTTATGGTGGCCCCTCCTTGTCCGTGGGCTTGTAATCCACAGATTTGAATACCCACAGGTGCCGATCCCACGGCTAGAATGCTTCAGAGGACTTCCCAGGTGTGACCAGAAGCCCCTTCCAGTTGTGTATGGGAGGCTTCTGAGCACGACCTCTGGAAAGCCAGACACAGTCCCCAGATAAGGAATTGTGGCCTGGGCCCCCATGGATCCCATTATCTGTGGAATTCAGTATCCTCAGAGGGTCCTGGAACTGCCGCCTGTGTATACCGAGACCCCAGATGGTCTGCCTCCTCTGTGTATGCACACGAGCTGCCTGTCTCTGCAGCCAGCTGTACAGAATCATCCTTGAATGTCTGCATGCACACCACCTGCCGAGGACGCATAAGCAACCTAGCAGGAGGGGAGGGGCAGTGTAATTGTTGAGGGGGGGTGTGGGTGCCTGGGCTGCGTTGTTCGTTTGGGATTGAGGTGGGTCCCACTTCTGAAGAAGGTGGAGACCTGCCTTCGGGGCCTAGCAAAAGCCTGTGTTTTCCCTCCAGGATTTTATCCTCCAAGGGCATGTCTTCCTACAGCTGTTTGATCCTCTGTTGGATTTTCACTGTATCCTCAAGTTTGTATAGCGTTTTTTTGTTTGTCCCTGGAAACCCCTCGTGAGGATGGTTTAGATTAAAGGGTCACACCCTGCCCCGCTTCCGCCACGCCAGTCCCCTGGTGTGACGCGAGTGCCATGGAATCTCTGTGCAGTGGTCCGTCCCCCCACCAGCATTGCAGAGCTGGCGAAGGTTAATGAATTAAGCCCCTAACAGGAGAATGCTGAGCTGAGCTCATAAATCAGGCGGCAAAGGGATGTTTAAGAGGGTTTCCTTCCCTCCGGGCAAATTTCTTGGCAGGGTCGAGTGCACGAGTGAGGCCAGCTGCCTTGACCTCCTGTTGCCTCCCTGGGCAGATGGGAGTCCAGATTTCACTCCAAGCTCATTACTGTGTGTTGTGTTGGGGGAACGGGGGGGGACACAGAAGAGCCAAGTAAAAGGAAACTGGTGGGCTGTCAGGTTAAACATTTTCCTCGGGGCCAACTTGCAGAACCTTGGTTAGGCCGTGCTTCTAAGGGGTATCCGGCAACAAAATCTGGCAGCGTGCACTTCTTCCTGCGAGTAGGTCCTTTGGGGCTCAGTGGGGCTTACTTCAGGGTAAGTAAGCACGCCTTGGATCATCGCATTGCTGGAGTGCAAGGGCTGGGCTAGAGTCTTCAGCATGGGATAGACAGCCCTTGCCTTTCTCTGTTTCCTATCTTCCCTTCGGTTTGCCCCTCCCTCTCCTTCCATTGCACCCCTTTTCTTCTTTCACACAGTCGGTCATAGAGTTCTCATCAAGGTCTTTCCTGCACTATTGCTGAAAATGAAATTGTTTCCCTTCCTGACACCAGTAGGAGTTTCCAGCCCAGTGGGGGACTTCTTTCTAGAAATTTTGACTTTCTTTCATTCACCCTTCACTTCCCCTGGAAGTTCCCCTTTAGCCCGCTCTTCCCCCACACTTCCTCTTCTACTCTATTCCCTTCCTACTTTTCAAATCCAGCAAGCCATGGCAAGTGCCTCACTCGTCTTCATGGAGAGACTAAGCCCTGCCAGTCACACCACCTGTTGGTTCCTCAAGTCCCCTGAGCTGAAGAGCTGCATAACCCATTCTGACCATTATGTGGGTGGCACTGCAGTGTAACGAGGGTGCAGGATGATAACTCCATCTGCCTAAAAGTTTCTGTGATTGCACAGGGAGGAAGGCTTGATACTTGCTGCCAGGCTGGCTGGTTTGAGCCCCCTTGATTGATTGATTGATTGATTGATTGATTGATTGATTGATTGATTGATTGATTGATTTTCATTCTTCTCTCATTAGATTTGGTTCTTTACTGTGAAGCCTTCCTGACGACTTACCGAACTTTCATGATGCCTGAAGAGCTCATCCAAAAACTGCAGTACAGATATCCTTTAAAAAGCCCCGGTGGGCTACAGGCTACAGTTCCTCACCCTCTGCGCAAGATCAGGACCAGATTAGGGGTCCTAGATGAGGTCAGTCCCACCATAGGCTTTGAGGGGCTGCTTTAACAAAGCACCTCAGTCTTCAGTGGTGCCCCTCAGTCTCCACCTGTCTACCTGCTCTCCCCGTTGCTGAAGTTCCCTAACCCTTCCTCTTTTCCCCTCCATCTTTTAAAAAAGGACCCACATCACTCTCTACCCCTCTGCTCTTTCCAGTTGGCCAGGAAAGAAAAGACGGGGCAGACTGACACAATAGTGGCACGCATAAGAAGAAGAGCCCTTCTGGATCAGGCCAAGGGCCCATCTAGTCCAGCTTCCTGTATCTCAAGGTGGCCCACTAGATGCCCTCGAGACAAGACACAAGACAGCAAAATCCCTTCATCCTGTAGCCTCTCCCTTCCACCTGGCATTTTGAGGTAGCCCACTTCCAGAACCAGGAAGTTGCACATGCCCACCCTGGCTCGTAACCTGTGACGGACTTTTCACCCATCAGTCTGTCCAATCCCTTTTCAAGGCATCTGGGCCAGACACCGTCACCGCATCCTGTGGCAAGGAGTTACCTTGGCACTTTGTCCCAGTGAGGCATTCGGTCCCTGGAGGCGCACTTGCTGCTTGCCTGCACCCTGATTGGCTCTCACCAGGCGGGAAAAGAGGAGAGGGAGGTGTCCTGTCATTGCATAGTGAAGGTACTGTTTGGTGGCAGGGGTCTTGTAAGCACGCGGAATAGCTGTTGGCCCTCAGTTTGCTTTTTCATCAGGCTCTACCGGGACGTGAGCCTGGCACCACTGATTTCTTGGCAGCCGAAGACGGGTTTGTTCTGTTTAACTTTGGCGGTTTAATTTTATGTTGGTGGCCATTGAGCTGCTCTGCTTTACTAGTGTCACTGACCAACTCTGTTTTGTTTCTTTTTTTTTTCTCATTTGTTTTATTACTGGTGGTCTCCCTGTTCAGTTCTCACAGCCATGGCCTTAATTTGCTGCTGGCTGCCCGGAACCTCCCTTTTGGGGTGGGAAGGCAGGGCGTTCATGTTTTCAATAAGGGAACCTTCCCCCGAAATGCCGGCACACAGACAGCCAACTTTAAATAGCCCCGGGAGCGATGCCTTCCCGTTAACAGTTTCGGAATTCCATCCGCCCGCCATAAGCGCCTGGGCTGTCGCTGCCCGGAGGCGATATATTTTTCTAGCCACCCACACTCTCCAAATGGGGAACTGCAGCCCTCTGCATTCCTGTCCTGGCATGTTGAGAGGGCCCGATGCCAGCATCCCAGAGGCTCCGCTTGTGCTGCCCCCTGCTGCCCAGACGTGGCACTGATTAATTAGGCATGGCGGTCTCCTCTGTGCCGGCCCTCGTTGCTGGTGGCAGACGTGTTTGCTGCTGGTTTAGAGCTGTAAATCTGTCCTCCATCCAAGGATCCAGTGACAAAGGGGGAGGAGGCAACATGGTGGCCGCTCACAAAACATTGCACAGTGTGGAGAGGGGGAGAGAGGCTTTCCTCCTTCTCTCGCAACGCTAGAACCAAACCTCGTCCAGGGAAACTCGCTGGTGGGTGATGTAGGATGGAGCAAAAGGAGGGGCTTGTTCACACAGCGCATCATGAGTTTGTGGAACTTGGTGCCACTAGATTGGTGATGGCCACTAGCTTGAGAGGCTTTGAAAGGGGTTTGGACCAATTCATTGGAGGGCACGTCTGTCAAGCGCACTATAGTCCTGATGACGATGTACTATCTCTGGGTTTGGGGCAAATGTGTTGCAGTTGCAGGTGAGCAGCAGTGGCTGTGAGCAGGCAACAGCCTCCTTGAGTGCTACGATGGTGCAGGACTCTGTGGCCAGTGCAGAATTCCTTTGCAAAAAGTCCAGGCTACAGAAGCCATCTTTCCTTTTCTCCCCTGGCAGTCCGGGGAGGGAAAGAAGAGCTGCACTTTTTTCTCCCAGCAGGCCTGAGTGTGTTTGCTGCATTTCTCCGTGTGTGCACAGGCTGTTGGCATTCACAGGGTTTGGGGTGCAGGGAGAGAGCACACCTAGTGCTCCCCAGCAGTTTGCTTGTGTGCCCCGCCTGTGTTGCGTTGGTCCCTTGACTCCGCCCTCCAACGTATGAGAAGTTTTGCCACTGTCCGGACACGTTTAAGAAGCGGGTCAGCAAGAATACCTTCTTCCTCCTTGTCAGAGTGGTGGATGAGCTCTGGTGAGTAGTTTTTCCCCCTCCCCTAAATGCGATGGGGGCTTTTGGTGACAGGGAGCCTAAGCTTGTGACGGTCTTTGCAGTCGCAAAACGCCCAGCCATTTATTGGCTGAAATGCCAAGCTGGTGGAGCGCCAACCTGATTCCGGCGCCTTTCTTTCCCTCAGTCTGGTGGAGCTAACAGAGGAGATCCTCCGGCTGCTCATGGAACTCGTGTTCCGCCTCGTCTGCAACGGGGAGCTCAGCCTCGCCAGGGTCCTGCGGAAAAACATCCTCGACAAGATGGACCAGAAGAAAATGTTGCGCTACACCAACTCGATCAAGCCCCTTTCGGCCCGGGGAGTGGCAGCCAGGTCAGGAAGGCCTTGGGGGCAGGGGTCTTCCGCTTGTTAAGAACTGGGACCACCTCCAACCCAGGAGGAAAAAGGAAGGGGGGCCCCAAAGTGCGGGGCAAAAGTGTTGTTGTTACGAAACCTCCAGTAGGAACTAATGTAACTGTTACCCTGCACATGCCTGATCTCGTCTGATCTCGGAAGCTAAGCAGGGTCAGACCTGGTTAGTACTTGGATGGGAGACCGCCTGGGAATAGCGGGTGCTGTAGGCTTATACCATGAACTGGGAAGCTAAGCAGGGTCAGGCCTGGTTAGTACTTGGATGGGAGACCGTCTGGGAATACCAGGTGCTGTAGGCTTATACCGTGATCTCGGAAGCTAAGCAGGGTCAGGCCTGGTCAGTACTTGGATGGGAGACTGCCTGGGAACACTGGGTGCTGTAGGCTTAGACCATGATCTCGGAAGCTAAGCAGGATCAGGCCTGGTCAGTACTTGGATGGGAGACTGCCTGGGAATACCGGGTGCTGTAGGCTTATACCTTGATCTCGGAAGCTAAGCAGGGTCAGGCCTGGTCAGTACTTGGATGGGAGACTGCCTGGGAATACCGGGTGCTGTAGGCTTATACCATAGTCTTTCGAGACTGAAGGTTGCCAACCAACCAGTAGGAACCAGTCACAAACACCTGATGCTTTCAAGCAAGCTCTTCTTCAGAGGCCAAAGGTAAATGGTTCTGGTAAGGACTGAGGACAGAGTTAAATAGTAGGCCTTCCTTATCCATGGGCTCACCATCGGTGGGGTTTAAATATCCGCAGGTGCTGAGCCTGTGGCTTGAGGGCCTCTCGGGTGTGAGTGAAAGTGCCTTCCGGAAGCATCTGGAAGGCTTTTTGAGGTGCAGGGAGGTCACAGGAGGTCCAGGCGTGGCCCTCAGGTAAATGTAATTGCGGCAGCGCATGCCGCATTTCAGTATCCACAGAATTTGGTATCTGCAGGGGTCCTAAAACAGATCCCCCGTGGATAACAAGGGCCGACTGTACATGTACTATTGAAGTCAAATTTCAGGAAAACGAATCTGCACCCCTTTACCTAGCTGTCCGCATCTGGGGTCATTGCAGATTGAAGCTTTATGCCCCTAGGTGGTTTTCTCACTTTGCCACCTGCTGGACCTGATCTGTTTCTCGCTTCACGTTCTCTGAAAACAGTTTTAAAAATGGCACCGGCTGATGACAATGTCCCAGCTCCTGCTGTAGGAGAAGTCCTGGCACTTGACCTCCCCATGCCTAACCCCTTTGCCTAACCACACACCGGCCCATGTACGTTCAGTTCTACCTTTGTAACTAAAAGGCTTAGAAAGCTTCCTTTTTTAAAAGATCAAACTTCTCTGGACGTCGGCTTCCAGGGCAAGCCCTAGATTCTATGCCATCTCTGCATACAGCCTGGGTAAAAGCCTTGCTCACATTTTTTTCTCTTCCAGGCCTGGGACCCTTCACGATTTCCATAGCCATGAGATTGCCGAGCAGCTGACCCTCTTAGACGCGGAGCTGTTTTATAAGATAGAGGTATGGTGCAGTTGTTAGCTCAGCCCCACCCTTTCCATTCAGCTTCTATAGTACTACTTAGCATTTGGTATAGTGCCTTTTGGGTGTGTGAAGGGCTTCACGTTTATCAGCTTGATGGAATCCTGATGGCAACCTGATTACCCCTGTACTGCAGATGGGGGAGACTGAGGCTGAAAGAGAGCAGCTTGCCTAAGGCCACTAGACGATTCCCATGGCATTTGCAAGCTCCAGACCAGAGAAATCCTCATTTGCAGCTCAGTCTCTTTGCTTACGCCACCTTAATTCATGTATTCGAATGAGTGTGTGTGTATAGGCAGAACTTCAACTTGTGTGTGTATGTTTTTGTTACTTTAAAAGAAATGTTGACAATTTAACACTCAAATGTGAATGCTTCTGAGGAAAGGCTGATATTGCTGTTTACTTGTGTGTTGTTGCATCCCAAAAGCACAATAATCGTGCGTGGTTGTGTTTTGCCGGCCAAAGATGGTGCCCGTCATTTGTGTCTTTTTTTACTGCCTCTTTTTCTTTCAGATCCCTGAAGTTTTGCTGTGGGCCAAAGAGCAGAATGAGGAGAAGAGCCCCAACCTCACCCAGTTCACCGAACACTTTAATAACATGTCGTACTGGTAAGAGAGCGAGCAAATGGGAAAAGTGAGATCTCACTTTCTTTTTTCTTTCCAGGAAGTCTTCGAATGAATGCTCTCCTTTCTCGTAGCTCCATTTCCTTGTTTGTGTTGGACCAGGGGTGTGTGTATGTGTGAATTAGGACAGTAGTCTTCAGCTTGAAGAATCTTAGCTGTGAAGGTGCATCAGTGGAAAGCAAACTGAGAAATTTGCCTAGAAGCAGATGATGTCGTTCACAAACTGTGGGTCTGTGACCCAGTTTTTGGTGGGTCGCCAATCTGACAGGGCTGTGTGCATCAAAGCTGATTAGGCTATGTGCATCAAGGGTTAGACAAGCTGCTACTTGGGGGGGGAGCACTGCTGCCCATTCACTATTATAGCCACACCCCAATGACGTACACATCAGGCAGCTGTCTCTAGGGAATCACTAGGGTTCTGGAACTATTGGTGTAGGCCGTTCTCTTTACAAAAGGTTTTCAGAGGTAGCCTGGAATGGTCTGTGAAGCTCCCTGTTCCCTCCCACCTCTTGTAGGATGGGTGGCTTTGAATGGCCCCGAAGGTACCATGACCTGAAACTGTTTCAGGCTATACGGCAATTGCTGGTGACCAGCCACTCACTCCCTCTGTTCTCAGAGGTTCCAGGTGGCCATTATGACTGGTGGTTTTGTTAGAGAAGCCATTCCCTGGCAGTTGCGCGGGCATTTGCGGGCTTGGAAACCTCCTGAGCGTTCCGCGCCGGTCACAGTGGTGGTGACTGATGTCCCTTTTTCCTCCTCCCGCCCGCCCACCCACAGGGTCCGCTCCATCATCATGCTGCAGGAGAAAGCGCAAGACAGAGAGAGGCTCCTCCTGAAGTTTATAAAGATCATGAAGGTAAATGCTGGCAGAGGATCTGTCAGGGCCGGGAATACCAGTTCCCGTTTGTTTCCTGGGGGCAGCGTCACAAGCTCGAGCTGAAAGTCCGCAGTCTGAGGCTGGACTCAGGCATTGAGAAGTGGTGGGGAATCATGTGTCATTGGTCTCAAAGAGTCCTCCTTCTTAATGTAGAGACTTGCCAGCAGGTGCCACCAGCTTCCAGGGTGAATGAGAGGAACTATATTGTACCTTCAAAGATTTTTGGACTAGCTGGATCCATAACTTTGTAGCCTTGCCTCGTAAGGAAGGCGTTCCAGCTCTCTGGCCTTTTTGGTTGCTTGGTTCTGCACTTTTTCCATCCATCATCCTTTGTGAGATGTTTCCCTGTCATTAAAAGGAGCCTGTCCTTCTGTCTTGACCTGGTCAGGATGCCCCAGTCTGCTTGATGCTTTCCAAGCTCCAGCAGAATTAACTCACCCTGGAAACCCTTGAGAGTCGGTGTGTGCAGAACTGGCTTCAGAGGCATAACCAACTTCCCTAGCGGGCAGTCTATAGAGGCACTGTCAGCCCTCCCTTTTTTTTTTCCTCCAGAGTGCCTTTGTAATGCTTCAAATCGCTCCTCTTTCTGCCTTGTTCCACAGCACTTGCGGAAGCTCAACAATTTCAATTCCTACTTGGCCATCCTCTCTGCGCTGGATTCGGCACCCATCCGGCGACTTGAGTGGCAGAAACAAACCTCAGAGGTGAGATGGGGGGGTTGTGTGTGAAATTATGTGAACGTGTTTTTAGCCCTTCTTCCTTGAAACTTCTGATCTCATGTAAAGACCAGAGTAGGCCAGCTCCAAACAGGAGAGTACAGTAGCAGTAAGGAAGCCACCCTTTCTCTGTCCCCCTCAGGACCAGAATCAATTACATTTAGCCCTAGTTATCCATGGGCAACCTCCACAGATAATCAAATTTGTGATTCTGGGCTATTGGAGGACCTCCGGTCATCTCTGGAGGTGTTCTGAGGAATGGGGAGGCCACACTCAGAAGTTTGTGCATGCCAGAGCCTTCTGGGACACTTCCGGTTTAGCGAAAAACTGGCTTTCAGAAGGCAGGGCAGGCCTTCTGAGGTGCAGGGAGATAGTGCACGGCCTCCTGGTGCAACCAGAAGACTCTTCCAGTTGCTTTCGGGAGGTACAGTGAGACCCTCCTGATCCATGTTGGGTCACATTTTATTTGTCCATGCTGCACTTCCCTGAGTGTGGAGTTCATACAATCCAGGCGGTGGTCACAACAGGTGGTTCTGTGTAGGGAGAGACCAGGGCTGGGCCCGTCTGTGAGGTCACCTCAGGTAGCTGGCACACTGCTGGAGTTGGGGGGGGGACCCCTTTCAGGGGCCAGCAGGTCCTTGGCCTGTCCTGGGAGAGGCTCCCCCTAAGTTGGGTTCATTTCCAGGTTGTAGAGGGGCATCAAGGTTGAAAAGAGGAGGGTCTGATCCAAAGTACTCTCTCTTTCAAACTTGGTTGTGTGGCCACCCTAAAGCTTACCATGGAAGTGACGGGGCACAGTGAAGACTGTTCCTGCCTTTAGTCTCCCCCTAAGGACAGAAATGTCCTCCTTCAAAATTTCCAGTCTTACGGTGGTGTTGTCTTTTTAAATGACAATGAGCTTCTTGGGGTGCAACCGTTTGCCGGAACGGCTTCCTATCCAGGAGTTTCACTCACTTAATGCCTCATCCTGTCTTTTGCCTCTTCCCAGGGCCTGGCTGAGTACTGCACGCTGATTGACAGCTCTTCCTCCTTCCGGGCCTACCGAGCTGCCCTCTCCGAGGTCGAGCCCCCCTGTATCCCTTACTTGTGAGTAGCTTCTCCCCTCCCCCTCTTTGGAGTCTTCCCGTCCGACCTTCCATTTCAAGGAATAACCCAAGGTTCCTCTCTGCCTTCTCCTCCTCCCACCAGAGGCCTCATTCTGCAGGATCTCACCTTTGTCCACCTGGGAAACCCAGACTACATTGACGGGAAGGTGAATTTTTCCAAGCGTTGGCAGCAATTCAACATCTTGGACAGCATGAGGTGCTTCCAGCAAGTGTAAGCGATACCAGTTGCCTGTATCAGACAGAGAGCTGGGCAAATGGTGGGAGAACAAGGGGGTCCCACCAGAGGCCTCATTCTGTAGGATCTCACCTTTGTCCACCTGGGAAACCCAGGCTACATTGACAGAAGTTATGAGGTTTGGCCAAAGCACGCTAAAAAGCTTGAGAACCAGTGCCAAAGATGCCCCATTGAAGGTCTACAGTACTGGTTTCTTTAACCTGTCGGCATCGGGACCCACTTTTAAAAATTGTATTGAGACCCACCTCGTTATACAAGAATTTAAAAAGGCGATCTACAAAGAATTAATGTTTTTAGGGATTTATTTACAAATGATTGATTGGTTTAAAAAAAAAAAAATGGAGTGCTCTTCACTCCCTACTGCTTGTTCTCAAGGCCAAACAGAGGACCATTCCTGGTAACCTGGCACTACCTTTTGTAACAAGTTCTTTCTCTTTCTGTTGCCCCCCCCAGGCATTACGATGTCAAGCGGAATGAAGACATCATCTCGTTCTTCAATGATTTTAGCGACCATCTGGCCGAGGAGGCCTTGTGGGAACTCTCTCTCAAAATCAAGCCTCGAAACATAACGAGGCGGAAGACAGACCGGGAAGAAAAGACCTAGGGGGGGAGGTCGACAGAGGCTGCGGACGCAAGGGGTCCGCTCTGCGCGTATGTGGACAGCAGCTGCTGCGAGACTTGGACCTGCGTGACTGGGCTTTGCCCCCTCCCCTCCTGGGCCAGCTCCCGGGTTTTGGGTTGTCTCGGCAGTGAGGCTGTGACCGGTGCTGCCTTCTCATCGGGCCAAGGGAGAGAGTCGCCAAGGCATTCCATGCTCTTTCTCTTCCCGCTCGGTGCCATCGATGCAGTTTTTGGTTTGGAGAAAAGAGAAAGCTGGGAAGGGGGGGAATCGGTGCTGGTGTGTTTCCACTTTGCCAAATTTGGACGTTTTCAGCTCTGTCCGCGTGAGAGATCGACGGGGGTCTTTGCTTTGGTTTCCGCGCACTGCGAGAGGAGGTGAACAAGCTATGCAGCCGCGTCTTGTGTTGAGCTAGCCGACGGCCCCACACAGCATGCACCGGTGTGCTTGGGATGGGGGCAGTGTTTGTGATCGAGGACATTTACAAGGAGAACCATCTCAGGTGGTTTTCCTGTGCGGAGAATGCTGAGGAAATGAGTGGGGGAAAACATGTGGGTGTCTCCTCGGCAAGAGCTTATGCGTTTACAGGGATGCTGACTCCCCCGCCACCAAGTTAGAAAAGGAATTAGCACCAACAGGCAGCTGTGCCCTCCCCAAATCCACCCAGACCACCTTATTTAAATTGCCTGGGAATCTCTTTCCTCTTTGCCTAAGAAATCCGGCTGCGATTTCTCTCCCCCGTCCCCAACTCTTTCCACGGGGCAGGGCAGGCTTGCGTATTTTAGCGATGGTACTAGCTGTAACGCGGTAAATATTGTAGGATAAGAGACCATCTGTAAATACGACTATCTAGACACCCCTCGCGTTTCTTTTGATTTTGATGCATGTCTGAATTGCCAGTGGGGTTTTTTTTCAGGGGAAACTTGGAAGAAGGAAAATATTTAAAGCAGTTGTGTGTAGGAAAAAAGGGGGGAGTCCTGCTGCCATCTTGGAAGCGTCAGGACAGGGGAGCGAGGCTTGAGTGAGGCTGACACGGGGCACGTCAGACCCTCAGCACCGAGCCGTGTGCAGAGATGCTTTTGCTTCCGGATGTGGAGAGAACTCTCCCCCATTTTTAGCCCCTCTGCCCTCTAGACTGGCGGTCTTCACCTTACTGAAAGCTGGGGACCCACCTCCGACCCAGCCTGCAACATGTGACCCCCTACAGGTGGTGGGGGGGGTAAGTGTCTCGGGTGTCTCTTACATCCCTGTTGGTGGCGGCCGGTTGGTGCGCCCTGCTCCCTGTGTCATTCTGCTCCTTCTCTTTTTTCCAGGCCAGTTGGCAGGAGAGGAGGGGCAGAGAGTGGCATGGCAACCACGCGTGCTCCATTTTGAAAAGTGGAAGGAGAGAAAGAGGAAGCCAGAGAAGGCAGACAGGTGGGATACGGGGGCGGGGTGCTGAAGATCGGGGGGCCTAGTCAAAGCAGACCCTCCAGAGCCAAGGTCTCAAGTGGGATGGACCTTAATCTAGGACCTCAGCCCTAACTACTGTGGAGGCTTGAGCCTGAAAATAAAATGGCAGGAACCATGTTGCCGTGACCCACCTGAGGTCAGGTTGTGCCCGGCTCCCGGCCTATCTTTTGAAGACCCCTTCCCTCATTTGACCAGAATTTGGGAATGTCGCTTTGCTCAGTCGCCTTGGTTCTCTGTTGGGACAGTTTCCAGCTGCTAACGGCCTTGAGCCCCAGGGCCAAGGGGGCCCATAAAAGGTCTTTGCATTTCAACCGGCACTTGGAGGGTTTTCCATCCTTGCCACCAACCAACTCCACTGTGCTTCAGCTGCTTCTGCAGCAGAGCTGAAAGACGGAAGTGACAACTGTTGGTGGGATTCACCCCTTTAGAGCCCCTTGATTGCTCACTGCTGTTTATTGTGGGAAAGAAGGGGCGAGAAGACCCTCTGCCTGGGTTTTAGTCAGTGAATGAATGGATCTGAGAGCAGAGGCCAGGGCCGATAGCTTCTCAATGCAGCCTGTATTGTGGTTGTTTAAAAGTGGGCATCCACCAGGACGTTAGATTTTGTTCTTAAAAAGTACTAGAAAATCATTGCCCATAATAATCAGGTTTGCTGTGAAAAATTATCCGCTTCTGGATCTGTTTCTAGCACGGCTCCACGAGGAGTTGTGTCTGCCAACAACCTCCGCCTTTGCCCCAGAATCTCCTGGCCATGTGCAGAGGGCTCTTCTCTCATTTTGCAATAGAATGTGGAAAAAAAGCAGCCAGTGTCTGCCCAGCTGCTCAGCCAGAGGATTCATGCTATTCCTTATTGTCTCAAAAGACGGTAGTATGTCTGGAAGGAAAGAGATCTGGGTGGTCCCATTTGCCAGGGTCTGTGGCCCTCTGGTGAGTGGATTTCTGAGTGCCTGGTTTCCAGTTCATTTGCAGAATTCATACAGGTGTGTGTATGTTGGTCATCCCCCCGGCAGGGATGGGGTCAAAGAAACAGGTTTGGGGTGGGGTCTGGAGGAGAGCCCAAGGCAGAGGGGGCCAGGGGAGACAGAGCTGCATTTTGATTTGGGGACATACACCATTGGAGACTTATGAGAAGCTGGAACAACCCCTGTCCTTGGCAGTGCTGTCTTTTCAAGCCTCCCTCCCCCCCCCTCCGGGCCGTCTGATATTATCCAGTCCTGATAGCAGCACCTCCTTGCAAATGGTTTTAAAAAAAAAGACAATGAAAAATTAAAAACCTGTTACTTTTTTATATTAAAGGAAAACATGATAAATAAATGAGGTTCAAGAACCCAACCTCTTAACGGATCGTCATGTTTACGGTGCATGCGTTGGTTGCCAAGATTAAAGTGACAATCGAACCCACCTCCTCCTCCCGGCCTGGTCTCCTGTTTGTCTGCACCATCTCTCTGTCTGGTTCCTGGCACCTGGTTGGCTTGTTTAATTAAACAAGTTAATTAAACAGGCCAACTCACGTTTTGCTGTCTTAAAAGTTAGATCTATCCTTGGGTATTATTTGGGCTACCGATTCCAAAAACGGCATCGGATTAGCTCTATCGTGTCTCGTTTCGGAGACGTGGCAAAGCCTCATTTGTGAATGGTTCAAGTCGTGGCATCGGCTTCCTCATGAGGAAGCTGCTGGAACATTCACTGAGGCTATGCAGTCGCTTCGAATCTCGATGTGATGGGGCAAAACTGATGCTTGTTTTGAAATCAGGGCCCCAAATTCATATAAAACCAACATAAATTTTGAAAAAAAAAAAGAAAAAGGTTTATTCAGACCCTCAAATTCACAGGCCTGTCCTCCTCCTGTCATCCACTGGAATATGACAAAATGTCTTCTTAAATGGGCTGCTTTGCAGCAAGTACATTCACCGTGTAGCAATTGTCCCTCTGCAGGAGAGGCTGGTTGGTTCCTGGTAGTTTGGCAACTTTCATGGTTTAAATCCAAGAATGTCTGTTACACGGCCACGCTTAGCTAATGATTTTGTAGTCCGGTGCCAAGCTTGAAATGCAGCTCCAAACTGACATCGTGCCCAGGCTTTTAAAAAAGGGAAAATCAGGGGGGAAAAAACCTACCTCTTCTCCCCAGCAGCTCATCACACACTTGCTCTCCCCCCAGCCAAGGCATCTATCTGCTACCTGGAATCAAAGAAGATTTTGTAGCTCCCCCCCCCCGACAAAATCAAATTGAATTAAGTGAATAAAATAAAAAGTGTGCCCCTTATTGGTTACAGACACTATCCTGGGGTGAAGAGGGAGGGCTATTTTCCCCCTGCTAAATATAAGTGGAGCAGCACTTGGAAAAGATCCTCTTTACCCAGTTAGCAGAAGCAACTGTATTGTATGATACATGGAATGAGAGAGTTAATAAGCATATTAACACCTTATTGGTTCTATGCTGTATCATAATAACATTGGCTGTCTGAGTTAAGGAAATCCACTTTCCCATAAGGCGGTTGTGTTTTCATTTTCTGTTTAATTGGCCATAACATTTGATAGAATACAGATATTCCAACACGGTTTGTTTCACTGCATTCAGCATTAAATTACCGTTCCGACGATATGTAACACGATGGTATTATTTGTACCTAGCAAGGTTTTCACCGTTTTGGCCACTAGTGTCAAGCTCAGCTTGTTGCCTGGTACAATAGCTACCCTCTGCACCCCCTTAGCTGGGTCACTGAGTGTGCCATCTCTGAAATGTGTCTGAGGTCACATGCTTGGTTAATAGACCCGTTAGTTACAAATAACCTCATGCTGGATGGGGCGGTGGAATAAATTTGACAGAGAAGAAAAAGTGAGGGAGTATCGTGGCCTCTGGTAATGGAACTGGGTCTCTGCGTTGTGGCTAAGGCCCACCCAATTGTGTTTCCTTGGCTCTGTATACCCAGGCCTCAGCGTCCTCTCCTTACGCACGATGATGCTCTGCTTTGTTGGCTGTAAGTGGTACTCTTAAAAGTCACCATGGGCTGCTGTATTTTGCATGCAGTCCCTGCCATCTTTTCTTCTTAACTCTTCCAACCACGTCCTCCTCTTGCTGATGCAGTTGGCCACAGAGAAGGACGCACAGCCTGCTCCAGGGCAGGGCGATCCACTTATAGCGCTGCGTGCTGGCCCGAGTAGTGAAGTCCTAGCAGAGCCGGGGCTGTACTGGAAGAGTTGGTAGGCTGAGATGCCTCTGCCCCTTCTTGTAGGCAGAGTTCCGTCCTGTCTGTGCTCCTCAACCAAGCGTATCTTTGCAAGGGGTTGATGTTATCGATGCTTCCTGTAGATTCTAATCACAGGTAAAGGAACACCAGGACGTAGATCACCCAACAGGCAGAGGTTAAGAGGCCGAAGGCCAAGCTGTACAGGACGAAGGAGCGGGCTTTTTGGGAGAAAATGCTGGCCTGTGTGAGGTCTCCTCGGGCCACGGCAGTGCGAACCTAAGGATGGAGTGAACATTGGAATGAGGATGAGGCAGGACTCCAAGCTGGGACCGCCAACTGTCTTCAGCTTGTGAAAAACTGGGACCCACCCCAGCCTGCAAAGGGGACCCATTTTCAAGAGGCTAGGAACCCCTAGGCAAAGCCCACTAGGAAGGGTCCCTTACCGTCCTCCTTGACCCACCTTGGTTGGTTGGCAACCTTCAGTCTCGAAAGACTATAGTATAAGCTACAGCACCAGGTATTCCCAGGCGGTCTCCCATCCAAGTACTAACCAGGCCTGACCCTGCTTAGCTTCCAAGATCAGGCATGTGCAGGGTAACAGTTGCTCAGGTGTAGCTCATCTGCACATACCGCTGCTTTGTTCATCTGCCACTCCTTTTTCTCTGAGGCCCATTTGTAGGAGAGGAAGGCAGAGACTGACACGGCAACAGCCCACAGTGAGTGAATCACACCGATTTAATTACCGCCAAGAGAGGTTTTTGAGGCTCAGATGTAGGAGAGCTGGACGGACAGACCAAAGACTGGAGTCCTGCCTACCTCATTGGAATAGATCAGGGCGAACACTCCTGTCACCAGGCAGCAGAAGGTCATCACCAGGAACGATTCCACCATGTAGTCTTTGGGGGGCTGCTGCCTCTGCTCAGCCTCGAGGGGGATCTCGACGAACAGGCAGCCATTATGCTGTAAGACAAAGACCCTGAGGTCATCCTCTAGTTATGGGGGGGGACACCTAAGATAAGGCCAAGGGCTAACTCCAGGGGTTGCCTCCTACCTGGACGGTCCCTCTGCTGCCTGGGCACAGTGGTGGTTTCATAGATTGTAAAGTGTCGTTTAGTTACATGATTTTCACCTTTTACAGGTCTGGAAGGGCCGTACCA